>NC_081575.1:122928339-122950252 GCF_022355385.1 Mustela nigripes | reverse complement strand
TGGGCGGGCGGCGCGAGGGGCGCGGGCGGCGGGCGGGCGGGGGCGGCGGCCATGGGCGAGGACGCGGACGCGGGCGGGGAGCGGGAGGCGGCGCGCCCGCCAAGTCCCCGCGAACTTGGGCGGCGGCGAGGCGGCGGCGGGCGCGCGGTGACAGGTGCAAGCCCGGCCCCGCGGGGCGCAGCGCGCGGCCGAACGCGGGCGGCGGGGGGCGCGGGGGCGAGCGCGGAGGGGGGGTGTGTGTGCGCTGCGGCGCGGGGCTCCTGCGCGCGACCCCTGCGGCCCGCGCCGCCCCGAGCCCTGGCGCCGTGGTAGCTTTGGGGTGGCTCGCGGGTCCCTCTTCCCGCGCCAGCCCTCCGAGGGGGGCCCCTTCTTTCCTCTTTCCGGAGCCCCCTCCCCTCGTGCCGCCGCTGGCGCGCTGCGCTGTCATTAACGGAGGAATGGCGGGGTTGGGGGGGACGGTGGTGGAAAGGCGCACTCCTCCCTCCTCTGCCCTGGGGAGGGGGCTGCGCGGTGGCATCCAAGTGTCTTCTCGCTGACGCCCCTGGGCAGGAGAGGGTGTGAGGGGCGCAGGGCGCAGGAGCCGAGGGAGCTGGGACCCAGACGCACGGCCTGCCTAAGGCAAGGGGGCTCGGTGCTCTGTGATGGATCAATGAACAGCTTGGAGCGGGGGCAGTGGACCTCCAGCAACCGGGATCCAGGCTCCTGAGACCCACAGGAATCCCCCTTCCCCAGAACACACACCGGGGTCTCTCACCCTCCGGTCCTGGGCCATGGGGACGAAAGGAGGGATGTTGCCCCCACTCTTTCTCACACACACACACACACACACACACACACCCCACACGCCTGCCCTGCGGTCCTGCTGCATTTAGGGCGGACGCCTTGGTGGGCACTTTACTAGGACCCTGAGTACACAGAGGACTCCGAGGAAGACCCTAAAAAAAAAAAAGGCTTATTCAGAAGCTCTGGGCCAGAGAGCTGGTACCCACCCAGCAGCTTGGCAGCCGGAAGATTCTGCACGGTCCCGGATGCGGATGCCTTGAGCTAGGGGTGCAGGACATGGGCCCTGTGGAGGAATCCAGGCACGCATGCAGCAGACGAACCCCACTGCCGTAGCTAGGACACACGGTCCAGGTCCAAGAAGCTGTGAGTCCTGTGTCCCCCACCTCCAGCCCCCAACCCCAGGGACCCAGCACTGCTCAGGCATGCTTGAAGAGAGTTATCATGGCCGTCTGCTGAGCAGAGACCAGAGAGAGGCAGCAGACGGGCAGGTACGGACCCCACCTCTGCTTCCCCAGGAAGGCCGAAGGAGCCAGGGGTCGTAGAGTCTTTGTCTGCGCCCCAGACTGACTATAGGTCCTGGCATCATCCTTGACCTTCAGAGTCTCTCACAAAGATGACCCGACCAGACCCAGGTGGAAACAGCATCCCGGTCAGACCGCAGCTGAGGGGGGGGTGCAGGAGAAGGTGCCCTGAATCTGGGGGGCTGCATCGGTCCGGCGTGGGGAGGGACACATCCGCGGTGGCCTCCACACTGGCTCTGGAGTCTGGCTTCCTCTCCTGCTGGTCCACGCGTGCACCCCAGCGACTGCTCTGTGCCCAGACGGCATAGGAAAGAGGGTACCCCCTTCCCGGTGGCGGCAAGGAGGGAGCCCTCCACCAGCAGCACACAGCAGCCAGGACGGCCGATGCCAGGGCTTCTCTTCGGCTCTGTGGTCTGCGGAAGGGGACACAGGCAGAAACGGGAGGCGAGGGACCGTCTTTGCAAATGCAATGAGCCGCCAGGACACTTCTAGTGGGGGTGGGGGTCCTGTTACCATGCATGTCCCCAGAGCTCCAGCTTCCTGCTCTGAGAACCACCTGCCTTGGCGGCCTCTAGCTGCTCGCTAGCCGAAAGAAAACGGATCATGGGGCGTCTGTGCTCCCTGCGTCTCTGTCTTGCACACACATCCTGCTCCTGTTCCTCAGGCGTGTGCTGAGAAGGGAGCTCCCCCTTAGCTCCTGACATGGCGAGAGGAACTTGGAATCTGCAAGAGACCCACGACGGAGCCCAGAGCAAGAAAGGACGTCCAGGGGCAGGGAGAAGGGAGAGGCAGGTGTCCCCGGCAATGCACCGAGATACCCAATGGCTTTTGATTCTCTGGTTGTGGCCGGTCCCTGCCTGCTGTGTGCTGCGGGTCTGGGTCCGTTCAGCTGATTCCCACAGCAGCCTTAGTTTGGAACATCGTGCGGTGCGCACCGGAGAGAGCTGTTGCTTCTGACCCGTGTGTCCATGTCTGCTCCCCTCGGGTCCAGCCTGCTCCATGCCACCGTCTTCCCAACTAACTCATGCACCGAGGCCTCCCTGGGGCTCAGCTGCCACGTTACCCTGCCCTGGGAGGCACCCTTGCTTTTCTTCGGCAACCCCCCGCTGCTTCCCGCACCCCTTCCTGCAGGAAGGCAACATTTCGGGAGAACTGGCTCTCCCCGGAGTGAATTCCTCTGGAATCAGATCAATGCTAGGTCCATAAAGCAGAACCTAAGAGCCACCAGGAACTCTCTATGTGCGGCTCGGTGGTGTTTTCTGTACCCTGCAGCCCCCCCCAGATGGGGATGGGGAGTCTCTTGAGGCCCGTCTGGGTGATGACGGTTTCCAGTCACTAGCCTGAACACCTCTTGCCCCCTCCGTACGTCAATCCCCCTGAAAGTGCAGGTCAGACCCTGCAGTGGCTACGTCCGTGTAGGTCAAATATGCACGTGTCCCCATCCTGCTTTGGAAATGTTCTTGAAACTGTGGGTCGCGACCCACTTGGGGATTGTAGAATCCATTCAGTCGACGCGATGAGATTTTTTTTTTTTAATCCCCTGAATTTTAAAAGAGCAGAAGGTGCTACTTGGGGTGAGCCTGACGGAAGCCAACAGTGTTTGCAAAACACCACGCAGCAGCGGGGACACCAAGAGGTGTAGACACTCAGGGATGGGGGGCAGGGGAAGCGAACCCGTTCACTTTCCTTCGGGTGCAAGGGAACCTACAGGTGTTCTTGGTCAAGCAAAGTGGTGAAACAACTTTGTCTTGATATGAAAGAGGAATGCAGACCATCCTAACGGGTACGTTTTTATCTTAGAGCACAGGTGCATTTAGAAACTGGCCGGCGAGGAGATCCCTGGGCTTGGGCAGACAGGCTGGGGCAGCAGAGGTCCCCCAGGGACCAAAGTCTCTGGCACGACCCAGGAAGGAGCTGAAAAGGTGTCTTTGTTGGTGACTGGCAACACACACAGTGGCCACGGGCCAGCCGGAGTGTGGCGTGGACCTCAGGCCAAAAGGGTCTCCGTGCCAGTGCGTTGGAGCAACGTGCGGATTTTCCTGAAGGTCCTACAAGTCTTCGGGTGAGTCCTGGAGGACGCTGGGAGAGGTCCAGCGTTTTATGTAACAGCTTGGACATCGTTCCTGAGCGGTTTTTGGACAGTCTGTCTTGCCTCAATTGCTGCAAGTAATCCAATAATAATTGTTTCTCCCCAAGCTTCCCTTTGAACATGAAAAAATGTGAAGTTTTTTTTTTTTTCTTTAATCATAGGAAGCTTGCCCAAATTCTGCATGATTGTTGTTCTGGAGAGCAGCTGATCTTGGGGCCTCGTCTCCAGGGGTCTGGAGGCCGCGTTGGCCAACGTTCAGCATCCTTGAGACGTGGGGAGGTGGAGGAGCCAGCTCCTGGCCCCACACGGCGTTTCCAGAGCACTGGATTTGTCAAACGCCGGTTTGTGCTTGAATTTGTGGCTGGACAGTGCGTGTTTAAGGGTCATCTGAGTGTATCGGGGTCGGGGGAGGTAAGGGCATTGAAATTAGTCCTTCTTTGTTGACTTGTGTGCGTGGTGATGATGAGAAGGAGGAGTTACCTAAAGTCTACATGGTGACTCAGGTGCAAACATACTTGGTATTTGAGGCCAAGATGTCAAGCAAAGGGTAAAAACCAACAAAACTTTGCGAAGGGACGTCGGAGTTTTGCACAGGAGCGGGATGTCGGGATTTCTCCAGGAGACTTGGGTTGCCTTTGGCCTTGGTGGCTCATGGTTCCTCCTTGGCAGTTGGGAACTCTGGGAACTCAGAACTGACGCAGGGACCACCCCCTGACAAGAGCGAAGGTCTTATGGAGAGGCTCTTGGTAAACGTCAAGCCACGGTCTGGATGGGTCTCATTTTGGTCTGTAAGGGGACACTCTTGGTGTTACAAAGAGTTGCATTTACAGGGAAGCAGAGGCCGTGCATCTGCCTTTTAGGATGGGCTAGATTCACGAGGGAACATGTCTTGCATTCTTGGGATGGCTGCGTTGTCCCCAAACGCACACTCAGGAGACCTCGCCAACAGGAATGTGAGTAGTGTGTTAACAGAGCTCTTGCCCGTTTCCAACTTCAGCGCGTTTCGTTTTAAACTTTACCCCAATAGCCATGGGTCGGGGATGCATCCTAATAACTATAGGAAAGGAAATATTTTATTTAAAAAAAAGAGAGAGAGAGAGAAGACGTTGGTCCACCATGGCTTCAGGATCATGAAAACGACCCAAACACCGAAGGCCAGATGCTCCTGGAGATAATTCAAGACGCTGTGGGTATATCCTACACCGTCGATGTCCGTCTGTCTTTACTGTCAGCTCTTTTTTCATTTTCATACGGTTCATAGTGGGGAAAAAAAAATTCTGGACGTTGACAGAGCTGGGAAAAACCCACAAAGCTGGGCCATGTGTCATATGACGATTCCAAGCTTCTGAAATTAGACTGGCATCTCTCTCTCTCTCTCTCTCCCATCCTTTTTTTTTTTTTTTTTTTTGCAATGTTTTTGTTAAGGACTGTGGGATGCTTTCTGGAAGAGGTGGGTTCTTGAAATGTGCATTGAACCTAAGTTAGTGTTTTTCCATGTCTCCATGTCTGGGATGCAAGGGGCGTTTCCACTTTGGGACGGACACACCTTGACCAGCAACATGTTTATTTGAGCCCTTAGTTGACCGTGACGCTGAGACGTCCAGCATCTTAATGAGGCTGGCTGGTTGTATTGTCTTCATGGTGCTTTAAAAAAAAAACAACAACACATTATTTATTTGTTTATTTGAGAGAGAGAGGAGGAAGAGGTGGAGGAGAGGGACCGGGACAAGCAGAGTCCATGCCTCACAGTCTGAGTTGCTGCCCAGAATCAGACGCTCAGTAGACTGAGCCAGCCAGGCATCCCCGTCTCCATCTTTAAAATGTCTACAAGGTTTAGGTGATCATCAATCCCAGTTGACGCACCAGCATGCCCAGTGCACGATGGGGAAAGCTCTTCACCGCGTGCTCACAGGTCGGGAGCTTCCCGATGGCGCAACGCTCTCCGATTGTGACCGGTCAGGATTGGGTGTTTGTCCATATTTCATGGCGTTGCCCTCGGGCAGATGGGGATGCTGGCTTCCCACCGAGTGGGGGATTGGGAAAAATGGACAGTCTGTTGCAGAGTCGTTGGAGGAAAAGGGGGGAGCGAGAGCCGACCGCCATGCCTACGAGGCCTCACGTGGCTTTCTGAAACGCTCATGTAGGAAATCGTACTGGAGCACCCGTATCGATACTGAAAATCAGGGGGAATCCTGCAAATACAGAGCGTCGACCTGCCCCCTGGCTGTGTGGGAAAAGCAAAGAAGAAACTGGAAGGGAAAAGACCACGTTTGGGACGCGCCTCACCCCCGCCCTTCCAGAGAAACCGGGACAAACCAGGGGAGCCGAGAGGATGTGCCTCGTGGTTTTGTCACTTTGGGTGTTGAACAAGCAAGTTTCCGTTCTTTGCACACGTCACATGCGTTCATGGAGGGATCCCCACGTGGCCAGCATCCCTGAGCTTCGGACACGCGGGGAGGGAAGGCGGGAGGCACGCCAGTTGGGGGGGGGGGGACATCAGAGTCTGGGAGACTCGGGGGGTAAAAGCAGATACGATGCACTAATCCATCACCCCATCACCCTTCACGGTGCTCTATGCATGTTACGATATTTTCCATAAAGCCCGTCCCTATGAGGTGGGCCATATTGTCTCCCTTCCCCAGCCCCTTAGCTAAGAGAGCGGCCAACAGGAGGGGGTCCTCTATGGGGTTTGAACCCTGCCATTGCTTGGTGGGGACCATGGGAGAAGTCATTCAGGGTTACTAGATGATTACGTTCTGGTTCCAAAAAGATGTTAAGATGCGGGCCAGCACCGAGGTGTGATTTTGGAAACTCCCCCGTCCTCAACCCCAGTCCTCAATGGGCATGTCTTCAGGCAGACCCTGGGGCTCCTTGGCAGGTATCTGGGCAGACGCTGTCTATTTTCCCCCACACGCAGGGGCCTCTAGTCCTGCTTCACGCATCCTGTGGTGTGTTTGGGATGTCTGCGTCCTCCTCCCCGGGCGCTCCTCTGGCCGGCTGACCGCACCGCTGCTCCGTTTCCTTTCGGGGATGGGAAACATCCAAAAGGGAGACGCTCCTGCAGAATCATCATGGGAGGGTTTGGGTGTGATGGAGACCCGCGGGGCTGACGGTCTCCTGAAGATGCTCGGGGTCATGGGATGAGGGGACGCGTCCCCTTTGCAGGCTGAGGTCTGCCCTTGGAGACTCCGTTGGGTTTCTGCCTGTCTGAGGGCTCCATCTAGCGGTCCCGGAGGGCGCAGGCCGCCTGCCTCTTCCTTTGGGTTTCCTGCGGGGTTGCGGGGGGGGGGGGGGGGAGCTGTCGGAAGCCCAGTTGGAGGAGGGTGCGCGCCTGCCTGCCTGTACTAGGTTGCCGGGCCCGGAGACCACCTGCAAACGAGCACGTGCCCCCTCTGTTCAGGGAGGATTCGCCGTTTGGGAGGTGGGTTGCCCCTGCAGAATTTCCGCCTTTTAAGCTTCTGTTTTAATAAACCGAACGTTCTGGGAATGTTGCAGTGGGATCTTGAGAAGGTAGGGAGGGGTTCGGAGATGCTTGGGGGGTCAGTCCCCCTGCCCAACCCAAGAAGCACAGCAGGGCGCTAGTTTCACGTCTCTGCTACAGCCGGCTGAATGGAAGGAGCTATATGCTAGATGTTGCAGGGGACCTCAGTCACTCAGGAGATGACAGTGACCGGGGAAACCCCCGGTGGGGTGGCCACCTCCCAGCGCCAATGACTCTGCGTCTAGGAAAGGCATCAAATGGGAAGGACCATTTTCCAAGCCGTCTGAACTTGCAGCATGACCCAAAGGACTAGGGGGCCATCGGGAGGAGTGGGAACCCTAATAACGAGAAGACTCATTCCCGGAGCAAAATTCGTTCTGACTGAAATTAAAAGCAGACAGAGTGAACATTGTGGCGGGTTCCTCAAAAGGTTAACGGTGGACGTACCAGACGCCCCGACAGTTTGCTCCTAGGGGTCTACCGGGAGTCAGAGAAGACACGTCTACCCAAAACCTCATGCCCGTGTACAGTCATATTTACAGCAGGACGGTTCACCGCAGCTGAAAACTGGGAAGCCACCCAAGAATGCATGGATGGATGAATGGGTTGAGAGAATAGGGTCCGTCCGTACAAGGGACGATGAGTCAGCCCTGAGGACCACAAACTCTGACACCCACCGACACAAGGATAGACTGCAAAAAAAAAAAATAAATAAAAGAATACCGTGCCAAGGACAGAAGCCAGATACAAGAGCCCACAGAGGATTCCATGAGTATGAAAGGGGCGGAAAATGTAGACCTACCTACAGAAGGTCCGTCCGTGGTTGTTGGGGGCATGGGGACGAGGTTTCTGTTCCTAGTGTAATGGTGGCCCAGCTCTGTCCATGGACTGGAGTCCAGTGCGTGGTGGCCTTACAATAGGTCAACATCAAGGTGTTCAAGTAGGTCCCCACAAGGCTGTGTCCCAACTCTTGCGACCCATGACGGGGGCACGTGGCTGAGGACGTGTGCGCCCATTACCAGCAGGAAGGGTGCTAAGGGGTCAGTCACCGCGTTCCAGACCAGCTGGTGTTCCGTACAACGAAGAGACGTGGTACCTGGTGTATCAGAGTGAAGGACGCTATTAGCTTTGTGGGTTTTGTGTTTTTTTTTTTTTCTCATTCTGTCCCAGCTTGATTGAGCTGCAATTGCCAAATAGAAATGATACGCATTTCAGGTGCAGAACTTGATATTTGGGTACGCACGCTGAAATGGCCATAAGTGAGCTGACACTTCCGTCACCACAGCTAGCGTTTTCCTTCCTTTCTTCCTCTCTCCCGTCCTTCCTCCTCTCCGGCTGTGGATGTGTCTCCTTTCGTCATGGCCACAAACCACTCCCTTCCACGCCGTGAAGGAGAACCGCGCTCTGACGGTGGACCATGGGCTTTGTTCTTGGCCGAGTTCTTGGCCACTTGACTTCCCATCACGCTACAGATGACACACGGTCATCTGCCTTGACAGGCAACGAGGCAGCCCAGAGGACACCTCGCGTCCACAGCTGGAGGCTGCCCCACGGGCAAAAAAAAAATCAAAGTGCATCTGGTCCTTTAGATGTGGAAGGAGTTCTGAGAGCTCAGAGTTCATGTTTTTATGCATGATGCCTGGGAAAACCAAGTGGCTTGACCGAGGTCTCCACCTGCTTGGAGATGGGAGGCACTGAGGGTTTCTGATGACTCATTGTGGCAATGGGCAAAGGACCACATGGTTTCCACTACTTATGGTTTACCAACGTCCAGCAACAGCGTAGACTTTCCCTCCATTACTACACTTAAAGCGATTAAAATGGTGCCCCTAAAAAACCACCAAGCGCATTCCCAGCCTGACGACCACATGGCTCCCCGTGGGTCCTCCATGATGGTGGAGTCACCAGAGTAACCGGCCCTTCTCCCCACCTTCCTCCCGCTTCATTCGCCTTGGACATACCTCCCGCCAACAAAAACCAGGGTCGCGGTTGATCGCCGCAAAATCGTAAAAATCATCAGCCACTTTAACATCTCAAGACTGGGGTTAGCCTGGGGGGAAACCATAAGATTTTTCAGAGTGCTGCTGTTCTGATGCGTTTTATAGAACTGTTCATGTGTTTTTCTAGAACCGTTTCCATGGTGGAGGGTGGGAATCCACTCGGTGGTGGTGTTGGAAGGGTCCCAAACTGAGTGGGACTCACGGTTACTATTGTAATGTGGCGATTAGATTGTAGTCACGGTAAGAGCTGAAGCTGATTACCACGGGACATGATGACCATAAAGTCACCATTGTCACGGACACTACGATAACCGCAACAGGTGGGCACTGCAGAGTGGTGTAGACGTGCAACTGAGTCCTGGGAGGAGGGCAGAGGCACTCAGGAATGGCTAACTTCGGGCGCTTTGGAGACAGAACCCCAATCCCATGCTGGTTTGTCCTTACCTACCAAGCGGACTCTCTTGGTCCGTGGGGGATGCTGTAATGGGATTCCACGGACTGGGGGGCGCTTATAAAGACGTTTCGTCCTGGTAGTTGTGGAGGCTGGACATCGGAGATGAAGGCATGTGCAGATTCGATGTGTGCTGTGAACCCCCTTCCCGCGTCACAGATAGACGTCTTCCCATTGTGTCCTGACATGGAGCAAGGGACGAGGGTCCTCCCTGGGGTCTCTTTTATGACAACACCAATGCCTTCATGGCGCCCCATCCTCATGAGCAAATCGCATCCCACCAGAGAGAGCCCAGACCCCACCTCTTAAACCCATCCCACTGGGGATTCAGTATCGCACATATGGATTTTGGAAGGACACACACATTCCATCCTCATCGTAGACATAAAGGACCGACTCCTCAGGGCTGTAGTGAAAATAAAATAAGTGTGCGGGAAAGGTTTAGTAAGTGGTGCTTAATAACTCCTCCATAAATATTTAATTGTTCCTGTTAAGATGTGTGGCTCCCATAGGAAATAATAAAATCATATAATAGTGGGTTTGATCCCTCCTATGTGTCAAAGAATCTGTAGAAGGCTGCATGGCGGCTTGCTCAGAATTCGGTCCACCTCTTCATCCCTGTGACCTGGGAATATGATCTTTTATCCCAAAAGATGCCAGGAAGGGAAGGGTCGGAGATGAAGGCATCCCAGATCAGGCTGGTCCGAAATCCAAGGACAAGTGCGTGAGACAGAGGAAGACAGACCCCGAAGAAGAAGGAAGGACCCTCTCTTGGAGCCTCCGGAGGGAGTGTGGTCCTGCGCCGCCTGGATCTCAGACCTCTCGTCTCCACATCTGGTTAGACATGAGTTATTGTCATCTGCTGGGTTTATCACACTCTGTTATGTCTGCGCCAGAAAACTCCTTTAGTGACCATAGATCTCCGATTCTTGGAAACTGGTTTGATGGAACTCTTGACTATATCTGGACCATCTTCTACATAATTTCCACTTGTCCCTAAAGACAGTAACTCTGGTCGTCCCCTGGGGGGCACTGCCTCATTGGACGCTGTCTTGACCGGATGTCAGGCAGGCATCGAAAGCAAGAGGGCCCATCTTCTGCTCTTTGTGGAGAATGTCAGTCGGGAACGAGGGAACCCTCTCTGTAGCGACCTTAGAAGAACCTCTGGTCACCATCCGGACATCTCCACACGTGAGACGGGGCCCGAGACCTGATTTATTTCACACCCCTCACGTCCACCATTGGCCGAGGCCCACCCAATGCCCATGTCCATTCACCCAGTTGGTACTTCCAGCTCTTAGTCACTCTTGGGCATGGGTCATCATGGAATTCACATCCTGCACTCAGTGTCCACACTCCTTGGGTTCCCTGGCCGTTGCCTGGAACTCCCACATGGGAGGTTCCCCGTGGAATCCTATGGCCATTGCTCTCCACCCTTCCTGGCCACGTGGTGTGCTTCCTGACCGTGGTCTGGTCATTGGGGGGCCCCACCCCTCCGGGTCTGCTGTGGTTACTCATGCTGCACTTTAGGGGGCGGTCGGTGCCTACTGTGTTCCTACAGCGTCCTGTGTCCTCCCCGCTTCTCCCTCCATCCGAGGCCACCACTTTAGAATTCTGTGCTTCTCCATCCAAAGTCGGGACCTCATGTTCCTGCTTCGGGGCTGGATGCAGGGGCATAGCCGCCCTCTGCACATGCCTCCAGATATCACCTGTTTTCCAGTGGGTTCCATCACCCAGCAAGGACATGACTCATAAGGCAGGCGTCCTCTTCCTCCGGTGACAAATATGCCCCATGAACTGGATGTCAAGGAAAAATTGGTTCTTGGCCGTCAGTTTCCTTCCAATCCCCATGGTACTGAGATGTTCTGATTTGGAGAGGGGAGAGGTGACTCTTTGTCACCAGACGGAGTTCCCTCTTTCCTATAGGAAATAGAAGGAGTGGCAGTCATGCTGCTCTGACCCAGTCATTCTGAGCCTCTAACCGAAAGGAGTGACTGAACTCTGTCTTCAAAAGGGCAGGCATCTAGCTCATCGGGGGAGACCTAAACGCCCATGTGCTGAGCTGTGGGGTCACTCCGATGAGTTAAGGACACGGGAAGCCGTCTTTCCCATAATTTCTGTGCACTGAACGCATCTCCTGGGCTTCCATGAGGAGCTTCCAGAACAAAACCACAAAACGGTTCTTCTCTTGACTTCCCCATGCCGTCATGTGGGGAGCGGAAGGAGACTCATGAGAATGGAGGTGTTGGGTTCAGCAAGGAAGGGTGAGTGAGTGATCGGAGCCCAGGTCCCCAATCTTCAGGAACGTGTAGGGATGACCTTGACCTCCAACTGGAGATGGGCAGGTCTTCTCACTCTTCCCTTTACAAGAGAACTTGTAGATGTTTCCTGCAAGCGTGCAACGTCAAGACTTCGAGGACCTCCCCCCGTTTTTTCTCCAGAGCAGAGGTTTAGGAGCAGAGCAATGTGTCTGGTGGGGACACCCCTGGGCGGTCTGCTGGGAGCCACCTGGAGCTTGAGATCCAGGCGTGGTGTGTGCCTGTCTTTGCTGTGCGGGGAGATGGGCAGGTGACATGGAGGTAGAAACACATCACCTCGGCCAACCCAAGTCCATCTGCCCGGTGCAACTGAGACATCAGGTTTGTAGCAACCAAAGGGTTTACTGGAAACAAAGTCAGATAAGGGGCTGGGGGAGGGAATTCCTGGAATCCACCCCCATGAGGGGGCAGAGGACATGTGTTTTGTAATCACCGGGGTTGAGATTGGGCACATCTGGATGCAAAGGGGAGGAAATGTAGGACTACTCATGAGGAAATGGAGGTACGAGCATTGGGAAAACATATATGGGATATACACCCCGTGTTTGCTGAGGGGTGAATACTTAACTCCACCAGGAGGCAAAATTCAGCCTCTGAGTCAGAAGGTTATCTTAGGACAAGGGGAACAGGCTGTGGGTGTCCTCCCAGAACTGGGATAAAGCCAGATGGGGTCTTGGACTCCTTATCTCTGGTCAGGAATGTTCCTAAGCTGCAACCCTATCATCAGTTGACCTTGAAACCAGGTTTCTGTAGAGCCAACCCCCGGGTTTGTGAGTGGGGCCTGAGAAGACATGTTAGCTGAGGAAGGAGACACAATTCTTTGAAAAACATTTTTTTTTTTTTTTTTTAGCTCGTTTCAACCTCATTAACCCTATGGGGCATGGTTTTATTCCTTCTTAGTCATGCATCCCTGGTGCCCGATGGCAAAGACCCAGCTGGGAAAGGGCCGATGTTGCCAGTACCCGTTGTGAGTCATTCTGCGCCTCTTAAAAGTGACTGCCCAGCAGAGCTTTACAGAAGAGGGAAAGGTATCGTTATTTTTCTTCTCAACGAGACTAGCAGGCGGGGACAAAGAGGTTACGTGGTAGACGCCTGTGGCCTGGACCTTATTTGGAAACAGGGTGTTTGCAGATGTGATTAAGGGAAGGATCTGAGATGAGCTCATCCTAGATCAGGGTGGTCTTGAATCCAATGACGGGTGTCCTTGTAAGAGACAGAAGAGGAGACACAGAGGCAGAGGAGAAGCCACATGAAGGTGGAGGCAGAGATGGGAAGAAATTGGCCACCAGCCTAGGGACATCTGGAACCCCAAAAGCTGGAAAAGGGAGGAAAGACCCTCCCATGGAACCTCAGGAACGAGCAGAGCCCTGCCCCATCTAGATCTCAGCATCCATGTCCCACCGGAATCTCAGACTTCTGGTGTCTAGAGCTGGGACAGGATGGGTCTCTGATGTTCAACGCTACCCTGTTTTGGGTCCCTTGTCACTCAGGGCAGCCCTAGGAAATGCATACACTTTCCTTGTTCCCTCAGTACTTAGGTCTGTGAGAAAAGAACTTGTAAATGTGCTTTCTCAGCATGTACATGAGCTAGCAGATCTCCTAAGTGGAGACCTTCTCAGAGGCTTCAGGCCACGTGCTCCAAGGACAGTTTGGTTTCGGCCAAATAGAACAAGGCTTTCTGTGTCCTTCTCCCAAAAGTTTCTTGTCTGTGGAAAGTACTGAATGTCTCCATTGTTGGTGTGTGCCATCTTCATCTGCCTGTGAGAAAGGAATTCTCCTCAGCCATCCTGTTTGCTCCCAATGTGGACCACGTCCTCTCCCCACGTGTCACACCGTGGATGTTTCTATGTGGTGTCTTACGCATGGAGGGAGGTCTCTCCTCTTGTGGACATTGTCAGAGAGCATTGTGCACAGGCTGTAAAGGAAGGAAGGAACTGGATTTTGCTCAGGGAGTAGGTGAGGGCTTTGTCCTTGGTATATGAAATCCTCATTCTGGAATGTTCTTTGACGGAACGTTCCAAGGGATGCCGTTCACCGCGTCACCTCCCCCATGAGTCCAATGCCCACCTACCCATCTGATGCCTTCACTTCTCATTGGGTGTCAGCAGGGCAGGACACATGCAGCTCTGATTTGGGCTGTCCATGTCTCTCCAGCTCTGTGTCTTCAGGAGGTCCAGAAGGTCCATGGTGCTACCCAGGTGTCCTTGGAGAAGAGGGAAATGTCAATCTTGCTCTCTCTGCCTGTCTCTGTCTCTCTCTCCCATACATCTCTTGATCTCCAATGTTCTCTTTCCATGCAGACTCCCCGACCTTGTTTCCTCTGGAAGGATGAAGACCACCAGTCTACAGAAGATGGTGCACATCTTCAGACAGTTGACCTCAGAGACCACTGTCCAGGTCTACTGCAGCTCTACTGTGTCAATAGCGTCTAAAAGTCTCAACCACCCATAGCAAGAGTGTTTCCTGTGATAGGGGTTTGAAGGAAGCTCAGATAAGTCATGTTTTTTTTTTTTTTTTTAAACCTGGTCCGTTGAGATAAGCAATTCCGCATTTTCTCTTTGTTGAGGTTAATGTAGAGCATGAAATCATCCATAATATCTGGCTTGCTAATAACATGTAGCATGGAGGCCGCTGGGGGCAAGGGAAGATTTCAGAGGAGGGTGTAGGTCTTGGGAATGCCGAGGCCACCTGACCACTCTGCCATAGGAATGCCATGGGAATTTGCCTACCCCGAAGCTTTCTTAGCCCAAACAGCTGCCCTGTGGTCTGAGACATGTATGCATTGTCCCCTAAGCTGTGTTTAGCAGGACTCATAGAACACACAGGTCAGCGGGTTGGATCGTCCCTGTAATTGGACTCTTCTATTTTCTGTAAGACTCCTTGCCACACATCACTTGCTTGAGAAACAGTGATAAAGATGTTTGATTATCCTCAAGCATCAATAAAGGTGAGTGCAAAAAGGAGCGATGGGTCTTCGTCTTTGAATGTGGACCGCCTTGCCTTTGCCTCTCTTTCACCGTACAGTCTGAAATCATCCTTTGTCCATTGATACAGGGAGCTGGCCATCCATTCCCAGCATCTCTGCTCAGGGAAGCTTTGCAGGGGGTCTGGCCCCCAGCTTTTGGAAACTAGGAGGAGAAGATGTGCTCTTGAATCGCCATGTGTGTCATCCTCCTGGTGGTGTCTGTTGATGGCGGCTGGAGCCATGTCTTCAAGCATCATTCATACTCAGTGCCCATGGCCAACTTTTTACTGCTTTATTTTTAAAACATTTGAAGGGGGGCTGTCCCTTCCTCAGTGCACAGCAGATGCCACCTTGGTCATGTGCAAGAATCATGACCTGCTAAGGTGAGCTCTCTAAGGGGCCAGACAGCACAGGAAACCAGCGGCAAGGTGCCGTAGACTCGCGTGTTTTCTCACTACTGTGTAGCCAGCCACATCAAGATACCCCCAACCCTACCTAGTAGATGTCCTTCCTTTATGGATTTGTGGAAGGTAGCAACCATCATCAAAGTATGCCCAACTGTAGTAGATATCCTTCCTCCATGGATTTGTGGAACGTAGTGACCATCATCAAAGTACCCCAACCCTAGTAGACATCCTTCCTCCATGGATTTGTGGAAGGTAGCAAACCACACCAAAGTACACCCAACTGTAGTAGATGTCTTTCCTCTATGGATTTATGGAAGGTAGCAACCCACATCAAAGCACGTCCAACCCTTGAAGACGTCCTTCCTCTATGGATTTGTGGGAGGTAATGACCACCATCAAAGTATGCCCAACAGTAGTAGTCGTCTTTCCTCATGGATTTGTGGAAGGTAACAACCAACTCCAAAGTATGCCCAAGCCTAGTAGATGTCCTTCCTCCATGGATCTGTGGAAGGTAACAACCCACATCAAAGCATGTCCAACCCTTGTAGATGTCCTTCCTCCATGGATTTGTGGAAGGTAGCAACCCACCCTCCACTTCTTCCCAGCTTACGGAAACATTTTATAAAGATAAATCTCTACAGGAAGGCTGCTTTAAATATTTAATTAGTTCTCTGAACAAACAGGAGAATCTGCGACTCAGAAGGAAAATAAAAAGGAAAGCTGATTCTTCATTCAGTAACTTCCTTCGTAAATATTTTCCCAGGGGCAGAGAATGTTCCCTTTTATATTAAAAATATAAAGAAACTCTCGACTTCTCATTAGCCTCCAGAAATATGGTCATGATTTCCATTATATTAAAAACACAAACTTTGAAGAGACGCATCCAGGGAGGCAGGAGACAGAACCGTGGTTTAGCTTGCTTCTGGCTGGGACAGCTGGCTGTTGATTGAATTTTATTTTTAAAGTATTGAATTTTATTTTTAAAGTATTCAAGTAATATATTAAGTAAGTGGTGAAATTCAGATTCAGCCCTGGCTCCGGGCGGTTGAGTGTTTGGGGTGGTTGTGTAGTCTACCAGGGAAGAACCCAGTTAAATGCAGCGCCTGTCCCAGGGGTGACTCACACCCAGGGGCTTCAGGGAACATCCTCATTCTATTCATCTGGAAGGAGATTCTGGCTCTGACCCTTCTAGGATAAGCAGATGGGAAAACACTGGGTAACAAAGACCACATGCTTAGTGAAGTGACATAAGGTTGTCCTTGCAAGTCAATGCTCTTGAGGCCTCCTCTCCTTGACCACAGGGACTGTCTTCTGCCCTCTGGTTCTTGTGCTCTGGTACACTTTGCCCTGCCCTGTGGTCTCTCATCAAAAGAGATAAGTTCCCTCTTCCTCATTTGTGTTTCAGACCCTCTTTCTTTGTCCTGACAGCCACCTGCTGGGGAACCTCTTGAGATCTGCTCTCAGAAAATGTGTCAGTTAATCCCACCTGTGTTATTTGTGGTCAGTAAATTAATAAATATCGGTAGATGTTTGGGTACATGGATGATAGTCGATAAATAGGTAGATAGATAGGTAGGTAGCTAGAGACATATAATGGATAGATAGATGACAGAAAGATGGTGGATAATGAGTAGATTATAGATAGGATGGATGGAGAGAGATGATGGATGGAGAGTTTAATAGATGATAGGTAAATGGATGGATGGATGGATACATTGATGGAAAGTTGATAGGTGATTGATAATAGATGGATAGATGGAGATAGATGGGTAGGTGGTAGGTGAATGGACAGAGAGTTGATAGATAAAGGGTTAGATGGATGGACACATGGATGAATGGATAGATGATAGACAACGGACAGATGGATGATAGAAAAATTTCATGGAATCCTCCCCAAGTGCACTGAGATCATCCCAGCCATGTCCCTCCTCAGATGCCCCAAAAGTCCAGGAGGTTAAACAAAGCTGTTCAGAATCATTGGGTCAGAATCCATGGTCCACTGGGAGGGGTGATGTTCTGGTCAAGTCATTCAGGTACATGAGGACCCTGAGCAAACCACTGGGAGGGGTGATATTCTGGTCAAGTCATTCAGGTACATGAAGACCCTGAGAAGACAACTCTGACCGTTGTCCCCACCACCAACTTGTTAGGCTTCCTTGGGTTTGCTGTCCTTCTCACGGATGTGTTAGACTCTGGTGGCTCGTTATGAAAGCTGAGTGCCCCCCTTTTCTGGATGCAACGTTTCCCCTCCGTTATCCATGTGTAGCACTATGGATGCAGGGTCCTGGAGGTATGGCCCTAAAAAGGAAAGACTTCCTTGCACCCTGACATTAACCAATATTTCATCCTTATAAGTCCCAAAGCCAGTCTGCTCAGGACACCCATTATAATCAGAGTTTCCTTCCCAAATTTCACTTGTCCCATCCCTGGGGATTTGGAGAAGATGCTGCACCCAAGAACAAATACATCCATGTCCCAGAGCAGGGACTGGCCCCAGCTTTGGTGTTCTTCAAGCTCTCCAGGTGATTTCATCAAAACCAGGCAGGGTTGGGAGGGACCGTGGTCCAAACGCATAGAAACCTGCAAAATTTCCTTGACGACATATTTGTGTTATTGTAAGACCTTCTTTCCCATCAGCTGGAGAAGGCATTTTTTTGCCCCTTAGCATCCTTAGCTGAAATGAAAACCCTCCCACTGTAGTCTTTTGCAAAAAGTTAAAGCAAATATTCCCATCTCTGAGCTGGTCTCATTTTGGAGAGATGAGAGGTCATGGCAGATACAATGTTAGAAGCATGCTCTGGGGAATTTGAGGATGGAGGACGTGGTGAGCTTAAGGGGAGCACACTAGGAATGGTTTCCATGACGTGGTCCCTCATGGGTTGAAGGGAAGGGTCCCATGGCATTACTGCATATGTTCACCTTGTCCCAACGCACCATGATGTTCTATCTCATTTCTCTGTAAGCTGTAAGTCCCCTGTTGTCGGTATATCATCACGTCCAAAAGACGTCGTGCTGTAAGTCCAACTTGGAGGAGCCATGCACCCTCCCTGCTGCTCCTTATGGAGCTTGGAGGCTCACATCAGGGCTCAACAGGCAGGGAAGTCGATTCCTAACAGAACCAAAATGAAAAACCACACCTTGCTTGCCCCAGGAGTCCCGCCTATTGTAAGGAGCCAGCGATGCATACAGCTGGAAATCAGCTGCTGTGATTGCCGGGCAGGGCTTAACTTTTTGGCTCCCAGACCGGGGCTGGGTTCCGTGACCTCAACCGTTCTTACAAACCCAACAGAGGTTCTGCAGATTTCTGTCAGCTTGCGTTAAGGTCCCTCCTAGCCCTGCTTAAAATGACGGGAGTGTGTGATCTCGCATTTCTGGGGGCCGGAAGAAGGGACTGGGCTTTAGTAGGTCAGAATAAGTTGTTGGCATGGCAACTGCTGGTGAAGAAGCCATTGTGTGCCTTCCGCAGCGTCCAGAAGCCACTTGTCTTCCTTGGAGGGTGGACCCTTCTTCCATCTTCAAAATGCATTGAGGCAACTGAGGAGAGGAGTGAGAGCCTCCAACCCAAGCAAAGGCAGCGTCCACCTAGGAAGGGAAAGCTATGCCCTGTATCCGCAGTAGGATCATGACGGAGAAGTCCTCCTTGGGATGCTGGGTGCCAGCAGCATCTCTGGCTTCCTTCCGTGGGCAAATCTTGGGGTTATTTCTCCAGCCACCACCCTTTTTGGGTTGTCCTGGTCATCTGCAGTGAGCAGAGACTGCTTTCGTGATGGGACAAATGACTGTTGCACTTCAAGGGTCCGGGGAAGGGTGTCACCAAGAGGCATGTGAGCAGATGTGTGAGAGCTCAAGCCAGAAGGACAGAGACGGGCATCTGGGGGCAGAACCGAGCTCCCAGGGAGCACACGAGGGACAAGACAATCAGAATGGAAGACAAGGATGGCCCCTGGGGACAACCGAAGGGGCATTTTCAGGATTGAGCACTGGCTGTGTCTTCTCTCTGCTCACCTTGACCCCACTGCATGGGACACTCTAGAAGGGCATTATTCAGTCTGCTACAGCCCTGTGAAGGGGTGTGTTTTCTCCCACCCCCTTAATTAGGTTGAACAAGGTCCTGTTTGTGTCAACATTACTATTTCTATCATTATTATTATTTCATTATTCTGCCTACCGCAGGTGTCTGGAACTCTGCCTGCTGAATTTTGCAAATCACCTCTGCGGCTTTCCTGATGATATCTGCTCTGATTCAGGGTTCAGGACCTCCCAGAATGGGATCCCAAAGGCTTAGGGATCACATAGGTGTGACAGGTGCCCGTGAAGGATATGTGACCTGAAGAGGTCTTGCGGTTGCACAGAGAGGTGACCCAGGTGAGTTCCTTGAGGAGGGAACCTGGTTTCAGCATTGGCAAAAGGAGCAGAAATAACCTGGGGTGTGGAGACCGGCCAAGAGCTATAGTTGGATGTTTGTCCACTGCCTTCTTTGCCATGAAAGTGTTATGCCAAGACCTGTCGGTGTGAATGTCGGGAGCATTCCTCACGGACCAGGAAATCATACAAGATCTCAAACGGCCTCACAAGGTCTGTAGTGGTGAATGGTATGAGCCAAGGCTACTGAGAAATTCATCCGGTTTAAGACTTTTGGAGTGTGATGTTTATCAGACAGAGACATAGACAAAGTGAGGGTATAGCTTGTTACTCTCAATGCAAGAAGCTCACGGTTTTCTCCAATAGCATGATTTTTTTTTTTAATTTTTGAAGGCAGAAGCTGGATTCAATACTAAGAGTTTTCCTTGTCATTTCCAAAGTCTGTGCTTGCAGTCAGGATATCCTGATGGTGATCCAGCCTCAGTTTACCTTCCTAGTAACCCTGCACAGACCTCACACCCTCTAAGCTCCCTTTCTTGGATGACTGGATTCTGCTTGGTGCAGTCTAAAGACTTCCCACCTTCTGTTCTCCTAGGTCTGTAATGAAGGAGACAGACTTCCCAGCCTCTCTGTTGTGTTGGGGAACAGCCCATCCCAGGTGCGAAGTGAGCTGTCCTCCTGTCATATGCACCTCTAGCTGGTCTGCTTTGGACTGTCATGCTTTCTCAATTGCAATGTAGAATAAGTAGCAATAAGCAAGTGAATGGATGGATGGATGGATGGATGGATGGATGGATGGATGGATAGGTGAACAGATGGATGAATGAGTGGCTTAGTGGATAGATGGCTAGGTATATGGATGGATGGATGGTTGGATGGATGGATGGATGGTTGGATGGTTGGATGGATGGATGGATGGATGGATGGATGATGTTTGAGTGGTTGGATGTTTGAACGGATGGCTGGGTAAGTAGACAGATGGTTGGATGGATGCATGGACGCATCGATGGATACATAGAGAAAGAAAGGCACGTTCTTGAAAATGACAATTAGGACTTCCTCGTTGGGTCAGAATGGGAGAATTACATCCCCAGCCCTAGGAGTCAGGGTGCACCCTCCTCCCACTGTCCTCATGTCCAGAGAAAATCCCAGTGCAGATGTAGGGTAGTCCTAGGCATTGAGCCCAGTTGCCTCTTCCACACGGTGACCTTTACCAAATCTTTGAACTGTCCTGGGTCTCTCTTCTCTCCTTTGTCAACCAGCAGATTCTGGGCTTCTTCTTCTCTGGAATATGTGGTCCCCCAGCACCCAGCTGGGCAATCCAAACCTTTCAGGGCCATGTTGGAAACCCTAGAATGGGTTCAGGTTCTTCTGGTGGGGCCATTTGTGGGAACCCCTGCTCCACAGATGCCTTCTCTCACCGTTCTGTCTTATCCTTTGAGCCCAGTGAGCCATGCCCTCATCAGCTGCAGCAGCTCCCTGACACAAGGGTCCCTTGTTTGGGGCTTGATGAGTAGGCAGTCTTCTGAGTGGGAACCCAGCTAGGCATAAAGGACTGTAGGGCATTTTCTTCAAGAGTCATGCAAATTCTTGGTCTTTTACGTCCTGTCTGCAAACACATTCACAGACGCCTTCCTACTTATTGGGCACACGGCTTCTTGACCTTTCTACAGCCACAGTGGGAAGGCTGTGTATGCTGCCTACAGGATGGCAAGAGACATGCCCCCCTTGAAAGGAAGGGTCAGGGGCTTTGGTGTCTCCTAGAAGCCAGACAGTTGGTGCTTGGTCCCACAGACAGCTGATTCATGGACTGACTGGCAGGGAAGCGGGGCTGGTATCCAAGACAGTAAAGATGAGGATCGCTGGGGACTGACGGCCATCTTCCTGCCCCAGTAGATGGCATTTTCATGGCCTGGCTCTCCTGGAGCACTCTGGTTCTTTTCCCCTTTCTGGCAGGCAACGGGGTTGTCTTTGCCTCCAGCTGATCTCTAGGACATCACCGTACCTCACCCTGACAAAGACAGTACACGGGCCAGGAGACTCAGCAAGTTTGGACATCAGTGTGTTCATTTCCCCAATAGTACCCGCCGTTAAAAGAAACATGTTAACAGTGGTAGAATCAATGGGCAATACGGATTTTCCTGCAGAGGTGGTCGCAGAAATCATGTCCTCACTACCGGAGTTGTCTGCTCGTCTGTGTTATAATTTCAGCTGCCACGGATGCACCATCTAACGCTTTTCCACCATTAGGTGATAGTGCAATGTTTTGAGTCATCATAGTATGACCGATAAAGAAAATAGAAAGGAAAGCTGAATTTTGTTTTCTACCCCCGAAGATGCATAGGACCAGAGTTCTGAACAAGTTTAAAGACTTTAATGTGTCCCTAGGGTGGCGCTGATGGGTAGAGAAGAGAAAAGTAAGAATCGTAGGTGATGCTTTGGAGAAGATGCTTTGGAGAACCATCCTGCAGTCCTGGTGGGCAGAAGATGCTTTGAAGAACCATCCTGCAGTCCTGGTGGGCAGAAGATGCTTTGA
>NC_081575.1:122895882-122928329 GCF_022355385.1 Mustela nigripes | reverse complement strand
AGAACCATCCTGCAGTCCTGGTGGGCAGAAGATGCTTTGGAGAACCATCCTGCAGTCCTGGTGGGCAGAAGATGCTTTGGAGAACCATCCTGCAGTCCCGGTGGGCAGGTCTCACGGTGCAGTGCTGTGGCAAACAGAATGACCCTATGACTCTTATGATCCCACCACCCCAGTAGTAGTGCATGTGTTAACTCAAAGGAACAAGAAACAGTGTTCACACAAATACCTGTATGTACATGTTCATAGCACTGCTCATCCCAAAGGTGGAAACAATGGAGGTGTCCATGAGTGGATGGATGCATGAGCTAAAATGAGTTATTCCCCCTACAAAGGAATATTACTCATCCATAAGGAGGAACAGAGCTCTGACCCCTGCTACTATGTGGATAGACCTTGAGAACATGATGCCCAGGGAGGGAAACAGACACACAAAAGCACACAAAAGCACACATTGTTTATATGACTGTTGTTTATATGATCCATGCAAGACAGGTGAGTCCTCAGATAGAAAGTAGATTAGTGGTTCCCAGCGGCTTCCATAGGAGATGGGGAGGAACTGCTCACAGAGACAGGGTCTCTGTTTGGTGGGATGAGAATGTTCTGGAAGCAGATAGAGGGAGGGTTGTGTGATTTGGTGAGTGTGCTAAACAGCCCTCAGTTGTGCAGTTGAAAAGGTAAAATTTCACGTTTTGGCAATTTTACCCCAATAAAGAATGGATCCTAACACCTGGACATGTCCACTTAGAAGTCAGGTCCATGGTGAATCCACCCTTCGCTAATTCCATGAAGCCATGCTCATAATCCACCACACACCTAGTAAAAGCCATTTTCTTGTAGGACATTGACCCACAAGACCCACAAATAAAGGCTATTGGCTTGTGGGACATCAACCTTCTTTGTCTAGAAGCTGCTGGCTTCTAGATGGTTCTGAAGCACTGTGGGCTTTGGGGATGGATGGCCCAGCTCTGTTGTCCCCCCAGGTGGAGGCTGCCTGCCACCCATGTTGTAAGGGAGCCACTCAAGGGTACAATGTTGTGTGGGAGTGTTCATCATGAATTTCAGCTGGCACTCTCTAGGTGGAACATTCTGGGGGTGGTCCCAACTTCTCAGCCCAGGTCAGAAGCAGGGGTCTACCTCCTGTGTCTGGGGTGGAGCCCTGCACACCTGCAGAAAAATCCTGCAGGGACGGGACATGACTAAGAGCCTCTACTGCAGACGCTCACAGTGATTCCCTTTGCATAATGACTTTGGTCATGGTGGGCGACCTGAGCAGGAGGGGGACAGAGTGAACACGGATAACAGAGCAAGGGTCAGGGACCAGACCCACCTCCCAGAGGAGGACTCCAAAGCTCTCAGGCATCTGGTTTCTGTTCCCTCTTTGGGGGACAGGAGAGTGGGAAGGTGTCAGTGGACAGGATCCTCGCAAAATGGCAGGACCCGGTGCACGGCTACGGAAAATCACCGAGGGCCATGTTCGTCAACTCGTTCATAGCCTCGTGTGGTTGGGGGACCACAAAGCCACCTGCTGGGCCAGACACCTGGTTGGCAAAATCTTGGCATCAGGGCCAAGGGGAGCTCATGTCATTGCTAAGTTAGAAGGTAGGTGCAGGTGGCCGGCTTGGGACACCCAACCAGTTGGGGTCTCTCCATGGTCTCTCCATGCAAGCAGCTCAGCTGAGGTCTTTCAGCAGTGGTGCTTCCTTGGACAACCTTCCAGGTCTGCGCTCAACTTTTTCGGTCCATCTGTGCCTGCGTGGTTTGCAGAACCCACTTCCCCTCTGGAGACACAAGCCCTCATTCATACTGAGGACAAAGGCAAGCCAACGTGACGGCTTGTCCTCTTTGCACACGCAACTCTGGTCTGACGTGAGCCTAGCATGCACAGGCGGCCAGCAGGACTGGCCCGTCCACTGGCGATAGGCAGGAGCAGGAAGGTCAAACTCATTGTCTACATTCCAGGGAGGTAACACTGCCATCCTGAATGTTTGGACTCATGCAGACACCCTGTTCCTCTGCACGTTCAGACCCTGATCACCTGAGTTCTTCAGTTTGACCTTCTGGACGTTGCTTCTTTAGGTCTGGTCCCAGGGCCAGTAGCCTCAGCATCTCCCTGGGACCTGCTGGAGATGCCACATCTTCACATCCCTCATGGACTATGTTGGCTTCTGCATGTAACCACGCTGTCCCCAGGAATCACTGAACCCATGAAAGCTGGCCGCCCCGTGATGGGTTCTGACCACCCACACGGTGGTGTCTGAGTTTCTTCAGGTTTGAGATGTTGGAAGGTGTGAAGACTCAGAGAGCCTTTCCGTCTGGACCGCGTCTGGTCTTTTGGAGGACGGTGCCCTCAGGAGTGACTGACCCTGACCACACGCGAGGCAGCAGGGCCAAGGCGGACCAGGAGACATCCAGGGGTCTCCACCGCTGTGGCTAGCTCAGGCTTACACACACAGCACGTGGCTTCTCTTTGCTCCGAGAGTCTCAAAATTTCTACTTCTTCAAAAATCTGCATTATGAAGGAAATACCTGTTTGAGTTCCCGTTTCTGAATGTTTTTTACCAAACCTGCAGTCTCATGGCTCAGCACCTCCGTCTTTGCGGTTGCAGAAGCCCGTCCCACAGCAAAACAGAGTAATATCTCCATGGAGCAGGCGGAAACAAAAGCAGCAGCAACCCCAGCCAGCAAAAACCCGAGAGCAGGGCCGAGTGGGCGGTTTGGAGGGGGCCCAGCGGGGACATTTTCGGGGCGGGGTTGCTCCTGCTTCGGGAGGTCACTCCCCTGCCTGATGTCTGTGTTTTTGCAGAGGGGCCAACCAGTAAAAACCCCACAAGGCTGCCTCACTGGTCGCACCTCCCACTCGGCTGCCCTGGGGAGGCGGTGGATGCTTTTCCCGCTATCAACAAAGAAGGCATCCTCCGTGCCCCCTCGAGGTTCCAGGAGGAAGAGAAAGGGTTTTGCTTGGAGAGTCGCTCCCGGATTCGACGACTCCAAGAAGGACTTTCTTGTTGTGGGATGTTTGCTTGGGCTTTGTGGGAGGGCACGGGGAGGCAGAGAGAGGGACACGGGAAGGGGAGTGGGGTGCGCCATAGGGAGGGCGTGCTCTCCGGGGGCGCGGGGGCGCGCCCTGTGAGTCATCTCGGGCAGCCTGGCCAGCGAAGGGAAGGAAATGGGGGCGGGGAGCAGGGTGAGTTGGCCGGGCGGGCCTGTCCTCCGGGGTCCCCCACGAGGTCTCAGCGAGAACGGAGGACTATTTTGGGTGGGGGTCCCCTCAGAGCAGACCCTGGGATCTGGCCTCCAGGGAGGCCATCCTGTGAGTTGGCGACTGGCCCATGGAGAGCACTGTAGGATGAATTATACATTGGAGGTCATCACACCCTCCTCTGGGCTGCCCCTAGAGCAGGTGACCCGATCCTGGGGTCCAGGAACACCTCCCTCCCTGGGGACAGTCTCAGGTCCGGTCAGCAGACCAGCTGGACCTCACAGAGCTTGGAAACGTGGGAAGTATCCACGGGGACTGGACCTTCCAGACGGACGGTAGCAGCTGGTTGGGCAGAACGCACCGGGGAGGGGGCTCCGTCCTACGAGACCACCGTCTTGAAACTGCAGACACCCATGCCCTGTCCGGCTTGTCACCTGTGCTGGTAAACCACCAGCTGTATAGACAGAGGACGGCCCACGGCCTCCTTCTCTTCCTCGGGTCCCAATCATCTGCCAGAGCAGCTCCCGGAGCTCTGGAAGCACGTTACTTCCCAGATCACGGTGGACGAGAACAGGATGTAACTCAGGAACTCGGGATGGTGAGATGTACAGGACCAGGTGGGGGGAAGGGCGTACCTCTCTCCCCAAACCCCCTCCTGCCCGCCAACTGGCTGCTTTCTGAACCCCCTGTCCTCTTGGTTTCTTTTTAGGGACGCTTCCCTGCAGAGTGATGACGGATGAAATCACTGGCCATGGGAGATGGATCCAGCCGTCGACCGGTCCGGGAACGGGGCTGAGACTTGCAACCCTCCCGTCACAGGGCAACCTGCTCCCATCCCGACGGGGGTTGCCCCAAAGTCACCTCATTCACCCAGCAAAGGACCCTTCTGACTGTCGCTGTTTAGGGCCGTGGAGGGCTCTGGGAACTCCGGAGCAAGGCAGGAGGGAGGAGGCGCACACTGTATGCACTTACCGACGTGCGTACAAGTTGGTGTCCTGGCTTGACACGGGAGCAGCGGGCTGCTGCTTCTCTTCCTTGCAAAGATTCCGTACACGCCAGGCCCTTTGTCTGCAGGTCAGCAGGCAGGAGGGAGAAATGGGGTCGTGCAATAGGGAGCGGTGCAGCTTGCAACGGGAACGACTAGGCTGTGCAGACAACATTGCACAGACTCAGTAAAGCCGGGGCCGGCACAGAAACAGGTGTGGCCGAGGTCCTCGCACACCGTAGCTTGCAGACCCCAAAGTTCCACTTGCATGGCCATAGCTTCCCATCCCTGGGCCATATTGTGTGGATCCGCTGCGGGTCTGAGTCCTGCCCGTGAGCTGAGGGCACCTCACCAGCCCTTGGTGCCTCCGACAGCCCCGAAATATCCTTTGAGGGGATAACGAGGATTTGTTCTGCAAACTCGGTCCAAATTCTGTTGTTGCTTGCGACCGAGGAGGGTGGTGGGCGCGTTCCTGGACGGTGCTGCTGGCCCTCCCCTGCCGCCCCCACTGCCCTGCAGAAAAGGATCCGCGATGGGAAGAAACCTATGTGGGCACCCAAGGGAGGTCCTTCTCCACTTGCACTTGGCGTCCCTTTCCCGGGATCCCAGGTTGGGGCTTGGGGTGGGAAGGGGGCGTCTCCAGACTGTGGACATTTGTTCTGTCCAACAGCTGGCAAGCGGAGGTCTGATGTTGAGGGATCCATGGGTCGGATGCTCTCCGGCTGCTCTCGAGCTGGATATGTCCACACCGCACTCTCTGCTCCATGCACGTGAACTTAGACGCACCTGCTGCCCACGAACTTTACCCCTCGGTCAGGGCTCTGCACCGAAAACAGCATCAGAACAACGTTTAACTGCATCCAAGAGGTCCTGGATTATACGAGTCGGCTCCCGTGATGATGGAGACAGACCAGCGCCACCGCCGGCACCTGGAAAGCTGGAAAATCAGGAAAGCCGGTGGTGTTCTTTGTTGTGAGTCCAAAGTCCTGAACACTGGGGCTCCGGGTGTGAGATTGGAGCAAGATACACGTGTCCGCTGCAGCAGAGAGAGATGGCAAATCCCCGTTCGGGTCTCTCCTGGCCCTCACCAGATTAGGTGAGGCCCACCCAGGCCAAAGTGGGCCATGTGGTTTAATCAGTGCAGGATCCAGCAATCACGGGATCCCCAAGCCCAGTGCTGCAGCATAGTGAGACGACAAATCCCTGTTCCTTCACCATGTGTGGGTCTATACTGGCCATCGACGGATTAGGTGAGGCCCACCCACACCATGGTGGGCCACGTGGTTTAATCAGCACGGGATCCAGTGATGACAGGATCCGCAAGGCCGGTGCTGCAACACAGAGAGACAGCAAACCCCTATTCCTTCAACGTGTTTGGGTCTATTCTGGCCCTCAACGGATTAGGTGAGGCTCACTCACGCCAAGGTGGGCCATGCGGTTTAATCAGCACAGAATCCAGCAATGACGGAATCCCAAAGCCCAGGCCTGCTGCACAGAAAAATGGCAAATCCTTGTTCATGCACCGTGTTTGGGTCTATCCTGGTCCTCGCCGGGTTAGGTGAGGCCCTCCCATGCCAAGGTGGGCCATGTGGTTTAATCAGCTTATGATCCGGTGATGTTGGGATCCCCAAGCCCAGTGCTGCAGTAGAATGAAATGGCAAATCCTTGTGCCTCCACCGAGTTTGAGTCTATCCTGGCCCTCACCAGATTAGGTGAGGCCCACCGATGCCAAAGTGGGCCATGTTGTTTAATCAGCGCAGGATCCAGCGATGACTGAATACCCTCGGCCAGTGCTGCAGTACAATGAAATGGCAAATCCCTTTTCCCCCAACATCTTAGGGTCTATCCGGGTGCTCGCCGGATTAAATGAGGCCCACCCACGCCAAGGTGGGCCAAGTGGTTTAATCAGCTCATGATGCAGTGATGACGGGATCCACAAGCCCAGTGCTGAGCACAGAGAGATGGCAAATCCCTGTTCCCCCACTGTGTTAAGGTCGATCCTGGCCCTCGACTGATTAGGTGAGGCCCACCCACACCAAAGTAGGCAATGTGGATCCGGCAATGACGGGATCCCCAAGGCCAGTGCTGCAACACAGAGAGACAGCAAACCCCTGTTCCTCCACAGTGTTAGGGTCTATCCTGGCCCTCGACGGATTAGGTGAGCCCCACCTACGCCAAAGTGGGCCATGCGGTTTAAACACTGCAGGATCTGGCAATAATAGGATCCCCAAGCCCATCCTGCTGCACACAGAGACGGCAAATCCTTGAACCTCCACCGTGTTTGGGTCTATCCTGGCCTTCTGCGGATTAGGTGAGGCCCACCCACACCATTGGGCCTTGTGGTTTAATCAGCGCAGGATCCAGCGGTGGTGGAATCCCCAGCCCGGTGCTACAGTACAGTGAAATGGCAAATCCTTGTTCCTCCACTATGTTTGGGACTATCCTGGTCCTCGACAGATTAGGTGAGGCCCACCCACGCCAAGCTGGGCCAAGCGGTTTAATCAGCTTATGATCTGGCGATGTTGGGATCCCCAAGCCTGGTGCTGCAGTAGAATGAAATGGCAAATCCTTGTGCCTCCACCGAGTTTGAGTCTATCCTGGCCCTCGCCGGATTAGGTGAGGCCTACCGATGCCAAGGTGGGCCATGTTGTTTAATCAGCGCAGGATCCAGCAATGACGGAATCCCCTAGCCCGGTGCTGCAGTACAATGAAATGGCAAATCCCTTTCCCCCACCGTCTTAGGGTCTATCCTGGCACTCGCCAGATTAAATGAGGCCCACCCACGCCAAGGTGGGCCATATGTTTTAATCAGCTCATGAGCCAGCGATGGGATCCCCAAGCCCAGTCCTGCTGCACAGAGATGGCAAATCACTGTTCCTCCACCGTGTTAGGGTCTATCCTGGCCCTCGCCATTTAGGTGAGGCCCACCCACCCCAAGGTGGTACATGTGGTTTAATCAGCTCATGATCCGGTGATGATGGGATCCACAAGCCCAGTGCTGAGCGCAGAAAGATGGCAAATCCCAGTTTCCCCACAGTGTTGAGGTCTATCCTGGCCCTCGACTGATTAGGTGATGCCCACCCACAACAAGGTGTGCCATGCAGTTTAATCAATGCTGAATCCAGTGATGACAGGATCCCCAAGGCCAGTGCTGCAACACAGAGAGACGGCAAACCCCTGTTGCTCCACCGTGTATGGGTCTATCCTGGCCCTCGACACATTAGGTGAGACCCACCCACGCCAAGGTGGGCCATGTGGTTTAAGCAGTGCAGGACCAGCTATGACGGGATCCCCAAGCCTGGTCCTGCAGCACAGAGAGACGGCAAAACCCTGTTCCCCCACCGTGTTTTGGTCTATCCTGTCCCTCGCCGGATTAGGTGAGGTCCACCCCCGCCAAGGTGGGCCATGTGGTTTAATCAGCTCACTATCTTGTGATGACGGGATCCACAAGCCCGTCCTGCTGCACAGAGAGATGGCAAGTCCTTGTTCCTCCACCGTGTTTGGGTCTATCCTGGCCTTCTGCGGATTAGGTGAGGCCCACCCACACCATGGTGGGCCATGTGGTTTAATCAGCACAAGATCCAGCGATGTTAGGGTCTAGCCTGACCCTTGCCAGATTAGGTGAGGCCCACCTACGCCAAGGTGTGCCATGTGGTTTAATGAGGCAGGATCCAGGATAATGGGATTCCCAAGCCCGGTGCTGAGCACAGAGAGACGGCAAACTCTTGTTGCTCCACCATATGGGTCTATCCTGGCCCTTGACGGATTAGGTGAGGCCCACCCCCGCCAAGGTGGGCCATGTGGTTTAATCAGCTCATGACCCAGTGATGACGGGATCCGCAAGCCTGTTCTGCTGCACAGAGAGATGGCAAATACTTGTTCCTCCACGTGTTTGGGTCTATCCTAGCCTTCTGCGGATTAGGTGAGGCCCACCCATGCCATGGAGGGTCATGTGGTTTAATCAGCTCAGGATCCAGCAATGATGGGATCCCCAAGCCTGGTGCTGCAGTACAGAGACATGGCAAATCCCCATTCCCCCACCGTGTTTGTGTCAATCCTGGCCCTCGCCGGATTAGTGGAGACCCACCCACACGTAGGTGGGCCATGTGGTTTAATCAGCGCAGGATCCAGTTATGACGGGATCCCCAAGCCCAGTACTGCAGCACAGAGAGATGGCAAATCCCTGTTCCTTCACAGTGTTAGGGTCTATCCTGGCCCTCGACAGATTAGGAGAGGCCCACCATGCCAGGTATGTGGTTTTACAGCACAGGATCCAGGATAACGGGATCCCCAAGCCCGGTGCTGAGCACAGAGAGAGGGCAAACCCCTGTTCTTCCACCATGTTTGCATCTATCCCGGCCCTCAACGGATTAGGTGAGGCCCACCCACGCCAAGGTGGGCCATGTGGCTTGATCAGCTCATGATCCAGCGATGATGGGATCCTAAATCCCGGTGCTGCAGCACAGAGAGAGGGAAACCCCTGTCCCTCCACCGTGTTTATGATCTATCCTGACAGAATAGGTGAGTCCTGCCTGCACCAGGATGGGCCATGCGGTTTAAACAACACAGGATCCAGTGATGACAGATTCCCCAAGCCCAGTGCTCACCAGATTAAGTGAGGCCAACCACGCCAAGGTGGGCCATGTGGTTTAGTCAGCACAGGATCCAGCTATGACGGGATCCCCAAGCCTGGTCCTGTAGCACAGAGAGATGGTAAATCCCTGTTCTTCCACCGCGTTAGGATCTATCCTGGCCCTTGCCGGATTAAGTGAGGCCCACCCCACCCACGCCAAGGCGGGCCATGTAGTTTAATCAGCACAGGATCCAGCGATGACGGGATCCCTAAGCCCAGTCCTGCAGCACAGAGAGACAGCAAATCCCTGTTCCTCCACCTTGTTTGGGTCTATCCTGGCCCTCACCAGATTAGGTGAGGCCCACCCAGGCCAAAGTGGATCACGTGGTTTAATCAGTGCAGGATCCAGCGATCACAGGATCCCCAAACCCCGTGCTGCAGTACAATGAAATGGCAAATCCCTGTTCCTCCACCGTGTTTGGGTCTATCCTGGCCCTCACCGGATTAGGTGAGGCCCACCTACGCCAAGGTGGGCCATGTGGTTTAATCAGTGCAGGATCCAGTGATGATAAAATCCCCAGGCCCGGTGCTGCAACACAGAGAGATGGCAAAACCCTGTTCCTCCACCCTGTTTGGGACTATCCGGCCCCTCGACGGATTAGGTGGGGCCCACCCACGCCAAGGTGGGCCATGTGCTTTAATCAGCTCATGATCCAGTGATGACGGGATCCACAAGCCCAGTGCTGAACAGAGAGAGATGGCAAATCCCTGTTGCCCCACCATGTTAAGGTCTACCCTGGCCCTCGACGGATTAGGTGAGGCCCACCCACACCAAGGTGGGCCATGTGGTTTAATAAGCACAGGATCCAGTGATGATGGGATTCCCAAGCCAGTGCTGCAGTAGAGTGAAATGGCAAATCCCTGTGCCTCCACCTAGTTCGGGTCTATTCTGGCTCTCGCCAGATTAGGTGAGGCCCACCGACACCAAGGTGGGCCATGTTGCTTAATCAGTGCAGGATCCAGCAATGACAGAATATCCTAGCCCGGTGCTGCAGTACAATAAAATGGCAAATCCCTTTTCCCCCACCGTGTTAGGATTAGGTGAGGCCCACTCAGGCCAAAGTGGGCCATGTGGTTCAATCAGCTCATGATCCGCTGATGTTAGGATCCCCAAACCCAGTTCTGCAGTACACAGAGACAGCAAATCCCTGTTCCTCCACCATGTTAGGGTCTCTCCTGGCCCTTGCCGGATTAGGTGAGGCCCACCCACCCCAAAGTGGTCCCTGTGGTTTAATCAGCACAGGATCCAGCGACGACGGAATCCCGAAGCTTGCTGCTGCAGTACAGTGAAATGGCAAATCCCTATTCCCCACCATGTTAGGGTCCTTCAGGACAATCACCAGATTAGGTAAGGCCCATCCACGCCAAGGTGAGCCATGTAGTTTAATGAGCACAGGATTCAGTGATGATGGGATCCCCAAGGCCGCTATTACAGCACACAGAGACGTCAAATCCTTGTTCATCGTCCGTTTTTGGGTCTATCCTGGCCCTTGCCATTTAGGTGAGGCCTACCCAGACCAAGGTGGGCCATGTGGTTTAATAAGTGCAGGATCCAGGATGACGGGATCCCACGCCTGGTGCTGCAGCACAGAGAGATAGTAAATCCCTGTTCACCTACCATGTTAAGGTCTATCCTGGCCCTCGACGGATTAGGTGAGGCCCACCAACGCCAAGGTGGGCCATGTGGTTTAATCAGCTCATGATCCGGTGATGACGGGATCCACAAGCCCAGTGTTGAGTACAGAGAGATGGCAAATCCCTGTGTCCCCACCATGTTAAGGTCTATCCTGGCCCTCTACGGATTAGGTGAGGCCCACCCGGTCCAAAGTGGACCATGTGGTTTAATCAGTGCAGGATCCAGCAATCACGGGATCCCCAAACCTGGTGCTGCAGTACAATTAAATGGCAAATCCCTGTTCCTCCACCGTGTTTGGGTCTATCATGGCCCTCCCCAGATTAGGTGGGGCCCACCTACGCCAAGGTGAGACATGTGCTTTAATCAGTGCAGGATCCAGTGAGGACAGAATCCCCAGGCCCAGTGCTGCAACACAGAGAGATGGCAAAACCCTGTTCCTCCACCGTGTTTGGGTCTATCCGGCCCCTCAACAGATTAGGTGGGGCCCACCCACACCAAGGTGGGCCATGTGCTTTAATCAGCTCATGATCCGGTGATGACGGGATCCACAAGCCCAGTGCTGAACAGAGAGAGATGGCAAATCCCTGTTGCCGCACCATGTTAAGGTCTACCCTGGCCCTCGACAGATTAGGTGAGGCCCACCCACACCAAGGTCGGCCATGTGGTTTAATCAGCTCATGATCCGGTGATGACAGGATCCACAAGTCCAGTGCTGAGCACAGAGAGATGGCAAATCCGTGTTCCTCCACAGGGTCTTGGTCTAGTCTGGCCCTTGCCTGATTAAGTGAGGCCCACCCATGCCAAGGTGGGCCATGTGGTTTAATCAGCGCACGATCCAGTTATGGCGGGATTCCCAAGCCCGGTCCTGCACCACAGAGAGATGGCAAATCCCTGTTCCTCCACAGTGTTTGAGTCCAACCTGGCCCTCGACTGATTAGGTGAGGCCCACCCATGCCTAGGTGGGCCATGTGGTTTAATCAGCGCACGATCTGTCGATGACAGGATTCCCAACCCCGGTGCTGAGGGCCATGTGAGGATGCAGGAGACCCTAGGGAAGGGTTAGGGGAGTCTGAAGGGGACTCAGTCCTTCAGTTGGCGTCCAGTTGGCATGCTTCTTTCTGCGCCCATTTATCCTAAAAAGTCAGAAAGTCGCAAGTATGGTTTTCCCAAAGTGCCTTTCAGAGGTCAAGTTAGAACTGTCTCCCACCAATGCCTCCGCTGAGCAGGGAGTCTGACGTAGGGCTGGATCCAGGGATCCTGGGTCTATGACCTGAGCTGAAGGCAGACGCTCAACCCACTGAGCCCCCCAAGGCGCCCCAGCAAAACGCCTTCCTACCGCGCGGTCTTCCCGCCGGGAAGAGACAAAACGTTTCGGACACAATGACGGGAGATCTCGAACGCTCCTCCCCATTTGTTTTTAAGCTCGATGTTTCCCAAAGTCACGTTAGTGACATCAGCCCCACTGAACAGAGCGGAGAGGAAGTTGCTGCCGGTGGACAGAAAGCACTGAGCGTCCAGGAATCCCATTGTGGGATTTTATATGATTTTATATTTTAGCATGCCCGCTGCTAACATGGTGACTTATTTATTCAAATACTTGGGAATTCCTGACCTATTTATTTCCCAAAGGATCTGAGAACGATTTCAGAAGGAACGGTTTTCGTTTGACATGGTTTTAGGAAAAAAGAGCGACGGTGTATGAATCGGGACGAGACATGAGTGCCTTTTTAAAAAAATAATCATTTTTTTAAAAGGTTTTATTTATTTATTTGACGGAGACAGATCACAAGTAGGCAGAGAGGCAGGCAGAGATAGAGAGGAGGAAGCAGGCTCCACCGCTGAGCAGAGAGCCCAATGTGGGACTCGATCCCGGGACCCTGAGATCATGACCTGAGCTGAAGGCAGAGGCTTTAACCCACTGAGCCACCCAGGCGCCCCAATAATCATGTTTTTAAGAGCTGAGTTTTCTTAGCTCTTTTAATTAACAAGGCTGAAGCATAAGCCCCGGGAAGGAATGGGGTTTCTGTAAGATTCTGTGGCCTTGAAGGCTCAGACTGGGACCTTGTTTGGAAATAGGGTGTTCGTAGATGTGATGGGAAGGATCTTAGATTAAGCTCATGCTGGATGAGGGTGGCCCTAAATCCAATGGGAGGTGTCCTCGTAAGACACAAGAGGAGGAGACACAGCCACAGAGGAGAAGCCACGGGAAGACGGAGGCAGAGATGGGAGGCATGTGGACACCAGTCCTGGGACGCCCGGAGCTCCAAAAGTTGGAAGAGCCTGGAAGGACCCTCTCTGGCAGCCTCAGGAGGGAGCACAGCCCTTTCCCAACTGCATCTCAGTGACCTTGCCCTGCCTGGACCTCATCAGCCCTGCCTCGATCTCAGCACCTCGGCCCCACCTGGATCTCAGTGGTTCTGCCCTGCCTGGATCTCAGACTTCTGGTCTCCAGAGTTGGAGGAGCATAAATACCTTGTCACTGTAAGTGCCCTGTTGGTGACCATTTGTCACAGCTGCCTGAGAAAGTTCATCTGCAACCCTGCTCTCCTCCGTGGGGCCCCAGGCTGCTGCCTCCCCCTCCCCACACCCCAATGATGAGCTACAATTCCTGACCCAGAAGCCAGTCCCTTGCAGCCACTAGCTCAGGGATCTACAGCTCCAGGAAACAGCCCACGGGGTGCCCCTCCCTGGCTTCCTCATCCTTACATGGCTTCTTCTACCCTGCAAACACCTGGGGGCTCTTGGCTGTGGGCTCTTTAACTTGTCCCCACCAGGGTGACTGATAGACCACGCCTTTTCTGCTACCTGGTGTGCCCCGTTTCTTTCCTGGGGACCTGCATCCTTCAACACCTCGTGGTGTCCACAGCTGCTTCTGATGGGTCCGGTTTGATGCCTTCAACGTTTTCCCACCCACCTTCACTTCCTGACCCTACAAACAAACCGGACCCAGCAGCCGGAAATAATTCAAAGCCTCCCTCAAGAATTCTTGGAAAGACAACACAGGCATTCCCACCCCGCGTGGTATGAAGCCAGAAGGTTCTTCAGCATCGATCTAAAAGGGCTCATTCATCCGGCGCCTGGGGATCTGGGGACCATGACCATATTCTCCAAGAACGTTGTAGAGAGCTGCCGGTCCATAAATACCGCTCTTGGTTGGCTGGTAAAGCCATAGACGGTTGGATCGGCCAATGCTTCGCGTCTGCAGGAGCTAAGGGAGATGCAAGCGCATCACAGTGGGCTGAATTGTTGAGTGTGGAGGTGGGTGTGACTGTTGTTTCTTGAGCAGGACTGCACCAGCCTGGATGCCGCAGTTCTGATTTTATAGGGTAGCTACCGGGGGAGAGGGTCGCATTGAGGGGGAGCTGGCTCGCACAGGACTGTTGGGGCTAATCTTGGGTCCTTGCAATTTTCTAAGTCATAATTATTTCAAAATGGAAAATGCTGTGGGGTGTGTGTGTGTGTGTGTGTGTGTGTGTGTGTGTTTTAATCTCACTGAAAAGAGTTTGGAAAAGTGGTATGGGTTATACTCTGCGGCATACTTCCGAACCTAAATTCCCTTTGGGATCGTGAAATGGTGTGCCTGTCACCAAAAAATGACCGCCTGTGTAGCTTTGAGGTCGGTGTGGTGTGACTGCTTGTAGAAAAGAGGCAGTTTTAGGGTAGTGTGGGGCGTAGTGACCGTCCCGGTTTCTTGGAAAGCAGGGTTTACCCTTTCCCAGAATTCGTGAAGAGATCGGATCAAGTAATGGGTGTGTAAGCACAGACACACACACACACCCCTAGCAGAACGCATGGACGGAGTTGCCGTTTATTGAGTTGTTGACCTCAAGAACACAGAAGCAGAATGTCCGGGCATCCTGACTCTCCAGGAGAAGGTGCGCCTTCAGAAATGAGCTCTTCCCATGCCAACCTATAAGTCAACCACATTGGGTCTGTTTCCTTGATTTTATAATAAGGATATTCATTTCCTCAGAAGATCAAAAAAGCAGGCCAGGTGTGTAGTTGCCCATTGCCCTACTTGGAATGGACAATACAACAGGAAAGGGGGAGTATGTGTCTTATATTCAAGTAAACGGTACCAAATCCTGTTGGATTTCTTTGGCATGTAGACGGCCAACACAGACCAACTAGGAAAATATTCCTGAAGTCTGGGAGGAACTGATCAACCACAGGCCAGCTCGCTTGACCTTGACCTCCAGCAAGAATGAACTACGGGAAGAAACCCCGGAGAGCTGGTTCCCATTCATGAACGGGCTACCTTGTCTACCTCCCCTTCCTCCAAAACCAACGGGACTGCAGACTCCTTGAGGATGTTATCTTAAGTCCCTGGAGGTGATAGGAAGCATGTTGAGGTCTTGGTAGATACTTAAGAAGGTGTGTCCTCTTGGGGGTAGATATGACGCGTGAGGAACTCCTGGGTGTGCAGCTCTTCAGCTTTTGCAGCGGGACGAATCACTCCAAAATCTGGTGTCTTAAAGGACTAACCATTGGTTTCACTCATGATTCTGTGTCTGGGCACTTGAGGCTGAGGTCATCTGGGCAGTCCTTCTGGGGTGAGCTCGACTCCGTCTTGAGTCAGTGGTCAGCTGCTTGGTGGATGAGGCACGGCTGATTTCTGTCTTAGCCAGGAGAGCTCACCTGGTCTGCATGGATCCTTTCAGACTTGAGCATATGGTGACCAGGCATGGTGACCCTTAGAAATGTGGCTGATCCTTCTGTTGCCTTCTACGGACCAAAGCAAGCGACAGCATCAGCTAGACATGGTGGGGGCAAGTACTCCACCTGTCCATGGTGCAGCCTGCAAGAAAATGCCGAAACAGGGAGGAAATTAATTGCACTCACTTTTGCAAAGAATCTTCACCACATTCGGTGGAGACCCCAAACACCCAACGCCTGAGAAGATATGGCTCGCCCATGGCGTGTGAGAAGAACTCCCCAGCCTGGGCCATACTCTCCATTTGGAAAACGAACTAAGCTTTGCATTCTCAGTGCTCTGTTCTAACGTCACCCAACCTCTGTGTGCAGAGATCAGGCTTGTGCCGTGGCATGAACGTTAGCTGGTGTAACCTGTGGGCCTTACTCTTCGGAGCCTATCCTTGAGATGGAAAAAGGCTGTGCCCGTAGGGAGTGTGGTGTGGTCTTGGTATTCCCGAGTCAAGAACACCCAAGAGGAGGTCCATGAGAAGGAGAGATGAGTTGTTTTTCCCCATGCAGACGTGTCGAAACCTTCCTGCCTACAAGGCATATCACCGGAAAACACCCACTCTTGACCAAACGTCAATGATTTATGGCCATCCTGGGGTGTAGAAAGGTCTTCCAACCAACAATGGGCGGCTCTCACCAGGCATCATCTCTAACGGCACATACATCAGACCAGGGCAGATTGCTTTGGTGAGCTCTGGAAGAGCCAGGAAAACCAGCAGGAGGACATGGGGATTTGGGTTTCTGGGGAGAGGAATAAACGTTCCCCAAAGTTGCAAATACATTCTTTACTTGGCTCCTAAATAACCATGATCTGAGCAAAAAAATAATAAATTCCTCCCTTCTTAAGTTCTCTGGAAAGGATCCCCTTCAGTCTGCACTGCAAGTTAAGGTTCTCAAAATAGAGATTTTGAGAAACTTGGGGGTTTCCCAGGTTTCCTCCTGTTCCCCTACCTCCACCCCATGAAACTGCCCCTTTATTGTGCCTTCAGTTAGCTCCCTGTCTGAACCAAGTCTCAGCCTACAATCGTCTACCTTACGGTGTTGCTGGGGCTTCCCTTTGTCTCTGGACGAAGATACACTGCTTGGTAAACATCCGACGTCCATCGCCATCCGGTTCCAGCTACCTCCGCAGCCAGACCTCCCTACTCTTTCCCCTACTCGTTGCATGCCATGGATATTTTCCCCCGATATCTGCAGCACGGCTCATGCAGGAAAAAGCTCTAGAATGCATCCCCAGCCTCTCTCTTTCTGGAAACCCCATAAGAATCTTTCAATGGAATCTCCTTGGTGAAACATGTCCAAACCCTTGGGCATGGTCTCGGATTTTCTAGTGTCCCTCAAAAGACCAAATGGGTTTTCTAGTATCCCTCAAAAGGTCTATTTGGTCTTTTGACCAAATGGATTTTCTAGTATTCCTCAAAAGACCAAATGGGCTAACAGGTGAAATGATTAATTCACCTTTCCATGCTCGGTACGTAGGTCAAGATCCTCAGCACACCCTACGCTTAAGAACCGTGTTCTGCATATACGAACCTAATGTCCACATGGTCTTGCATTAAGATCCCGCATCCCAGAACACGCTTGGACCAGCTGAGCCGCTGTGAGGCACATACTGTGGATATTTCTGTCCCGTGTCCACTTCTAGGATCTTAGCATTTCCCATCCTTGAAATTGGCCACGTAGTTGTGGCTGCTTTGAAGAAGAGACATTGCATAAGAGATGACTTGGTGTTCTCTCTCTCCTTCTGGAAGGTCACTGTGGGAACCCCGCCGTCACAATGTCAGGAAGCCCAAGCCATCGGGAGGTGTTCTGTCTCACCAAACGTCTCAGACGGGGCTGACTTCATGGGCTGGCACCCTGTGCAGTCAGACCTCCTCTCAGAAGGGGGGCTCCATGCTTGGCTTAATGCTCCGTTGCCACCATCTTGAAATTCTTAATGCAATTGGGACAAGGGGGCAAAATTGGTCTAGTCCCACCAGGTTGCAGATTTTTTTTTTTTTTTTAGCAAAATGCATTTTTAGCTAAAATGAATTTTAACAAAATGCATAGTGCTGCTTTAAAGCACTAAGTTTTGGGGCAGTACGTGATGCAAAATTGGAACATGATGCATCCTAGAATTAGTATGTATGCTAACTTTTGCCATACCGTTTTCATATGCACATATACACGCGTGTTCCGTGTGTCTACGAGTCTCTGTGTGTCCTTGTAGGATAAAGGAGATGACTAGAGCTTCATTATCTCAATGCATTGCCTTTGGTGCTGAGCTCACTTTTGCTTTGATGCATTCCGTTGAGTAACGCGCTGTGTGTGTGTCTGTGTTGGGGTTTCAGCCATGGGCTGACCTAGAAACACCACCAAGCCTGCTCACTGCCTATCAGGAGACTCAGATACCCACAAATAAACAGAAATAAATTCAAACAGCTCTTGGTCCAGGTTCTGTGTTTTGGAAAACCGTAGGACAACTCCCTCTGGCCCACCACCATGACCATCATGGCCAACGTTTGTCCTGGGGAAGATCCCATTCCAGGTCCCAGACATGGTACTAGCAGCCCTTAGAGACAAAGAGGATTCATGCTTCAAATGCAGTTCAGTGTCCCAAGTTATCTGTGGTTTGAGGAACAGATGATCCTGAGCAATCACCAGAAGGTCAGCTATAGCCTAACGCTAGGTCACAATGCCTATGTCATCCACCTCTCTTGATCTCATCACGTGGACATTTTATCATCTCAAGAAGGAAGAAGGGGACGTACAGAACAGTAAGACAATTTGAGGGAGACAGAGGCCACATTCTCAAAACTTTTGTTATGGTGTCTTGTCCTAATCATTGTCTTTTATGATGAGCTATTGGGTTTTTTCCTTTGTTTGTTTTTAAGGGCTGCAGGCATAGTCTGGAGCCCAACACAGGGCTTAAACTCACGACCCTGACATCAAGACCTGAGCGGACATCAAGAGTGGGATGTTCAACCGACTGAGCCACCCAGGTGCCCCTGATTAGTTATTGTTTGTCTCAGGCTGTGCCTGGCTGATAAAATAAACTTTATGAAAGAAATGCAAGTTCAGGGAAAAATACAGTGCATATAGGGTTTGGGACTGGCTGCAGATCCAAGCATGTACTTGGAGCCTTGGAACCTGTCCCCCGAGGATGAAGGGGACTCCTGGACTCTGGGAAATTGATTTGTTCTTGATTCTAAGCCAGAGTAACCACAAGCTTTAGCTCCTTCAACAAAGTAGTTGTTTCTGTGTTAGGAAGCTTCACTACATCCTTTGATTTCTGCAGGAGCCCCAACCTACATTGCACTTAAGAGGGGATAAACACATGAACACATGAACCTTTTTGCTAAATTAACGAAAGCACTGTTTTCTAAATAAACTGGACCACGGATGGGCACAGACCGTGAGGTTTCTAAGGTAAAAACTCTAGCTTACAACACGCTTTTTATCTTTGGCTGCTGTGAACGCTCTGAGGAAAATGCCGGTGGTTTGGAGGCAGTCAAGAGGCAGGGAGGAACAAATAGCCTGGACTCAGAATCAAAAAATTCTTGGTTCTCATCCCAGCCTGCCATGGATGGCCCCATGGGACCAGGAAGTTTCCTCATCAACACAAGTGGGCTAGTCAGTCCAATGCCTCTACTTCATAGTTGTTTCTCAACATGGAAGTTAGTTATAATATGGCACAATCGTATCTGGTAAAAGGTTCATTTGTTTCTTTGTCCGTCCGTCCAACCATCCATTCATCCGTCCATCCACCCATACAACTATCTATCTATCTATCTATCTATCTATCTATCTATCTATCTATGCATTCATCCATCCATCCATCCATCCATCCATCCATCTGTCCATCCATCCATCTGTCCATCCATCCATGCACACATCCATCTACTTACCCATCCAACCATCCATCCATCCATCCATCAACCCATACAACTATCTATCTATCTATCTATCTATCTATCTATCTATCTATCTATACAATCTACCATCCATCCATCCATGTGTCCATCCATCCACACATCCATCTACTTATCCATCCATCCATCCATCCATCCATCCATCCATCCATCCAACCATCCATTCACCCAACTATTCAACCATCCATCCATCCACCCATCCATCCACCCACATATCCACTGACACATCCAACTACTCATCGTTCCGCCTGCCATTCTACTGACTCAGGAAATTTCTCCTCAACATCTGTTCAACAGACACCATGTGTGATGGCCAGACCCGTCTTAGCTGTTTTGATTGCCCATAAGGAACTCATAGCAGGTTTCTATTATAAACTGGGCTCAACCTCTGGTAACAAAGACCAGAAAGAAAACTGGTTTAAATAAGACTGAAGCAAATATGACTTTTTCTTAAAAAAAAAAAAAAAGATAAAAATGTTACTTCTCTCTTCCTATTCAGTCATCGTACAAGAGTAGCTCCCTTTCTCTGGGTTACCTCCTTCTCCAGACTGGCTGCTGGGGCTCCAGGCATCAACCTGGTATTCCAGGAAAGCACAAGATGAAGCAGGGAGAGGGCTAAAAGAGCCACTTGCCATCCATCCATCCATCCATCCATCCATCCATCCAACCATCCATCCATCCATCCATCCATCCAACCATCCAACCATCCATCCATCCATCCAACCATCCAACCATCCATCCATTCATCGTTTAAGGAACATTTCAGAAGTTTTCCTCAACAATTTCTGGTTACATTTATTTCATGGACCAGAACTTACTTGTTGGTTACACTTAAGTGCAAGGAAGACTGAAGACAATGGTCTTCCAGCTGCCATATTGCCAACATCCAGAAAAAATCAAGTCCCTTAGTATGGAAGAAGGTAGAAGTCTTGCATAGAATGCATAGTCTTGCATGTACCCAAGATGAATGGATGGATGGACAGATGTAGATCTATATGTAGAAGTAAGTGTGGACATTTATATACATGCATACTCTGTGTGTGCGTCGCTGTGTGTGTGTGTGTGTGTCCTGAGAGCCCAAAGGTAATAAAAAAGCTTCATTACCTAAATGCTCAGCTTTTCATGGCACGCTCATTTCTGTTTTGCTTGATTCAGTGGAGTAATTAAGCATCTGAAAGGCAGTCTCTGTGCGTTGGGCTCTCAGCCAGGTGCTGAGATAGAATAAAAAAACAAGACTGCTCAAAGACTTTGGGGAGACTCAGATAAACACAAATAAATACATGTAAATCAAGGGCTATTAAAACTAAGCACTGCTCTCTGAGGCAGAGCTATGGCAGCTTGATTTCACTGCTGTATTGCAAAGTGTGGGCCCTTGGGTAGCTGTTGAGTGGCTGAGTGTACTAAGGAATCACTGAGATGAGGGACCCCAAGGAACTTGGGGAAGACAAGACTGAGAAGAGGGAACAGGAGCGGATAGGTGGAGACTCAGAGGTGGGCAAGTGCTGGGGGTCTTGTCCTGGTGAAAACATCTTGGCCAAAAGGTCTAGTGCTGCCCAAGCTTAAAGATGAAAACCTGAACCTTAACAGGGCAGCGGAGCCCGTCCGATTCAGGGTAAGGCACTGGTTATGTGTGTACTCGATTGCAAATGTGTCAGTTTTCACTGACTGTCCAAGAATAATTGAACTATCAAGAGAAAGTCTGGCGACAAGGTTTGGTGTGACTAGGAGCTAAGAACATCCATCCATCTATCCATCATCCGTCCATCTAACCTTCTAACCTTCCATCCATCCAATCACTAACCACCCATCTATCCATGCACTAACCATCTCCCCACTTACCCGTCCAGAGATGAGCCAGAAGGGAAATCCGGCTCCGTCTGACCGAATGGCTATCATTCTCTCCCAGGAGCTAGATCCTTCCTGAAGTTAGGGCCACACTCTGGCGGCGTTCCCCACATTTTCGCTCTTACAGCTTCAAAGTACGTTCACCTCCAAGTTCGAAAATGACGCAGATTCCGTGCAGAGTTCAGCAAATGCAGGTTAACAAAGACATCTCTCCCTTTGCAAGAAGGAATCAGGGCTATGCGTTCGGCCTGTGCCCCGAGTCGTTCTCTTAAAGCCCAGAGAGCGTTTCAGTGCAACGTGGTTGGGTTTAGGCCGTGGTTTTTCATAGACTTCGGTGCTTTCAAGAGGCTGCTGCTTCCCTTCCTGGCTTACGTGGATTGCCTGTCACTTCTGTTCTTGTGTTGCAGGAAGTGTGTGCTTTTCGGCGCTTCTGTTGTCACAAACAATACTCTTTTAAGTGGAGGTTGCTAGGGACTGAATGTTTGCGTCCCTCCAGAAATGCAATCATGAGTGCGGAAGGGCTGAGTCCAGTGGGCGGGTGTCGGCAAGTGGGGAACGGTGACAGGTGACCGGACAGATGTCTGTGGTACTTTGGAATAACGGTGGCCCACGCCCGCTCCACAGTGCCCCTTCCCAGAACCGAAACGGAGTGTTATTCTCCGCGGAAATGGAGCCTGGGGTCGTGGAGCTGGATGCTGAAGGCCGGGTCAACCCGGGGAAGGGCTCTGCTTGCAACTCCAAGGGCCTGGTCTCGTGCTGGGCTTCCTGCTGCCTCCCTGATCTAAGGGGCTCAGTCTGTGAAGCACCTGCCTTCGGCTCAGGTCATGATCTCAGGGTCTGGGTTCGAGTCTAACACCGAGCTCTCTGCTCAGCGGGGAGCCTGCTTCTCCCTCTCCTTCTGCTGCTCCCCCTGCTTGTGTGCTCTCTCTGTCACATTAATAAATAAAATCTTAAAAAAAAAAAAGCAAGCAGAAGACAAATATTTGAGGTCCCCCCCCCCAATCATTTAGTGATCTAGTGCCTACTCCCCCGCACACTTCCTGCAGAACTTCCTGCAAACGTGACAAAGACACACAAAAGTTCAGGACTTCGTGATCTTTTTTTTTTTTTTTTTTTTTAAAGGGAAATGAAAGAATGAAAAAAACAAAACGTCTCTCCCCAACCCGGAGCCAGCCCGAAGGAATCAGAGCCAGGAAACCAGGCGTACAGCGCCCCTCGCTGCGGGAGGACCCAAGTTTGACCTGGACCACATTCCTGAGTCCCTTACGCAGGGTTTTAAACCCCCGTGAGCTCCCCAAACAGCAGACCGGCCGGAGCCAGAGTATTGATAACGCTGGGCCTCGCTGACCCTGGTGAGTTCCAGCAGCTAGGTAGGACGTGGACCCTGTCACCTTCCGATGACTGCGGGCCTGCGTCCCCCCCCCCCCCCCCTCCTGGTCAGACATACACCCCGAAGCTTCAAACTCCCCCCAATTCCGTGGTTCAGAGAAGACACTGCTTCGGGAAATTGCAAGGAAAATCTTCCCTTTTCCCGTTCTTTGCTTTGGCTGCGTCTTCTGACTCGAGGGCCACAAAGAGGGGACCTCCCCCCACGCCAGCTCTGGGTTGCCCTGAGGACAGAGTGTTCCCAAGAAGACGGAGACAGCTGCCCAAGCCCTTGCAACCGGGAATGGCCCCTTGGAATTTCCCCCGCTGGACAGGTCTTGCTTTCTGCAAACTTCTGCTAAGGACAGCTGAGGTTGTCCGTCTCCCGCACGCCCCACAAGAATAATGGTCTTTTCTGTTCTGATTTCTAAGATTGTTTTTTTCTCTGTGCATTGGGTTCCTGGGGCCCACATCGAGACCCGCTTTCTGGGTCGAGAGACAGAGCCCAGTGGTCACACAAAGAATGGTCCATCAGTGCCGGAGAAGGGCTAGTCCGTAGGGGTGTGTGTGTGTCTGTGCGTGAGTTACAGGGGATGCCGAAAACGCTCCGCCCTCCCTCCGGCCCTGAGTCCCAACCAGCAGAGCAAGAAGCCCGCACGAAAAGGACCCTTGCTCCCTCCTCCCTGTCTAGGTCTTCACGAATGTCCTTCAAAGATCTCTTCTGCGGTGCCTGGGCACACCTCAGGGGCCTCCGTCAATTAATTTAATTTTTATTCTGCAGCTTAGACCTCGACGCCAGAGCGTCTGCGAAACATGATGGAAATATTCATTCTGAGCCAAGGAAGGTGGCCCTTAAGAGAAAAAAAAAATCAACTTAATGAATTAGAAAGAGACGCGTCCAAGACGCCTGTCTGTACGAACATAAATTAAAAAAGAAAAAAAGAAAAAGAAAAAAAAAAAAAACAACCAGCCTGGAAGCCTGGCTTTTAGTTCCCGTGACTGTGCCTATCTGTGAGAGCTGGTGACGGGGACCTAGCCCCTCAAGGATGAAAGGAAAGCCCAGGCTGGAGAGTGTTCTGGAATGCTGACCATGGTGTGGATAGGGACGTCTCAGCCCCGAGGGAGTGAGGTTAAACATTGTCCTGATTGAGGTTTTAGGTTGAACAGCGGGGGCGGGGGACAGGGCTAAAACGGACCATTCCGTGAGGAGGGGAGAGGTCTTTGCCTTTTGACATTGGTCCCAAACACAAGTGGCTTCTCTCAGCCTACTGAACTGCCTCAGGATGCCAAAAGGGCTGCCGCAGCTCCGGCATCCTGTTGCTGCTCAAGAAGAGCCTCCTGGGAGCCCTGGACCAGGGTCCACACGGAGCACGGGCTGCCAGGCTGTGGCCGGGGAAGGGAGACGTGCACACTGGCTTCGTGGGGGGTGAGTCAAGGCTGCACGGGGAGGAACGGAGAGGCCGTATGTAGGGGCAGCGGGTGCATGAGGATAGAGGGCTGCCGGTCTCTGGCTGGGCGGTCAGAGCCTGTTGATTTCAAAGGCTGATTATTGCATTTTCCGGAGAAAGGACTGCATGATCTTCCTACCTCTGGCACTGCAGTCTTACGGTGGTGGGGTTCCTGTTGGCTGCTGGAAAACGGGACACCTCCAAGCGTCCAGCCGGATATGGCCAGACCGGTGCCTTTTTAAGTACGTGTCCCTGCATTTGCCCTAGGCGGGCCCCAGGGTGCTGTCTGGCCTGCCTTGTGTCTGTCTGGACCTGGGAGGTGGCGGTAGGTGGACAGCAGCTGGACAGGTGTCCCTATGGCCGGCGGGGAGGAAGGGCCCTGACTCTTGCAGGGGTGAAGAGAGGGCTAGAGTTGGGGTGGAGCTGGCCCGTAGCCGGGGTAGGGTTTGCAGGGGAGAAAGCACGAATCTGACTCAGGGATTTTTCTCCCTCTGAGATGTTCTGTTCTCTGAAGGAACACGGAGAGAATAGGAAGCTAACATTTCAGCGAGAAAGATATTGATGGTCTGGGACAAGGACCAGCCCCAAGCCTGGGGTCTGGGCTGTGGCCAGAGACCCAGCAGGACGCCAGCACCACCTCCCCAGGGGACGAGGGAGGGGTCTCCTGCCTTTCCCCGTCTGCGCGCCCAGCCCCCAGCTTGGGGTGCGCGAAGGCTTCCGAGGCTCCTCCCAGGGAGGTCCTTGTAGAGGCTGTGGGCTGGGGCGCTACCCTGCACCCCCCAAACCCCCACCCCGGCTCCGGGCTCTGTCGGTTCAGACCGGACTCTGGGATGGGACTGGGGGGGCTGCCCGGGGCCAGGGAACCACGGTTCCTGAGAAAGGACAGCCTTTCACTCGGCCTCGCTTCGAGGGGGCACGCGTCCCCGTTAGGAGTTCGGGGCGGGGAGGGGCCTCTTCCGCGTTCTTGGGGGCGCGGATCCCGTTAGGGGCCCGACACACTAGGAGGGGCCCCACCTTCTGAGCAGGGAGGGGCTGGCTTGCTCCCCTCGGGGCCGCCCTGGGGTGGTTAGGACGGGTAAGGGGCCCCCACTTTCCTGATAGGGAGGGGTCACTTGCTCCCGTCGGGGCCGCCCTGAGTAACCAGGCCTCCCCCGCTTTTCCACTCTCTTGCGCTGGGCCCGCCCCAGAGGTGTCCCCGGACTGCGGGCGGGGCGAGCGGAGGCCGGGGCGGGGCCACAGGGCGCCCCCACCGACCTCTCCCGCCGCCGGCCCCGCCCCGTGGGCCCTCCCGCAGCCGCCGCCGCAGCCGCCCGCCGCCCCCGCTGCCCGCGCGCCGCACTCCCGGACGGTTCCTGCGCGGCGCCGGGCGCACCATGGCTCCCCGGGCCGCCGTCGCGCTGCTACTGGTCGGCCTGCTCGGCACCCTAGTGCCCGCCCGGGGTGAGCGATTTGGAGGGCCTGGTGGGGGCGGGGGGCGGGCGGAGTGCTCCAGGGGCGCCGGCCGGCCTGGGGACGACCCGCACACGGCCGCGCGCGCCGGGACCCCAGGGAGGGCCTCGGGGGGCGCCCTACGTGAGGCGGGCCTCAGGGGACGCCGCGGGGACCCCGGGTCCTCCTCCCCGCTCGGCGGGACGCGCCGTGCCCGCCGGTAGCCAACGCCCCAAACGGGCGGCCTCATAGCGCTCCAACTTTTTCCGGGGCGGGTCTGGACTTACTCCAGGGCCGAAAGGCCGCGTGTGTTTTCCAAGTCAGCAACTCCCGTAGTTGGAGGCGCTCGCGGGAGCCGTTGGCGTTGGGTGCTCGCACGCGGGACACTTCTCAGGTGCCTCCCGCCCCGCGTGTGCGCCCCTGCTCCCCTGCAGCGGCCCGAGCACCCCCCCCCCCTTTCTGGCGCACCCCGGGCCGCACTCTTTGTTGGTGCGCGGGGAGCCACGCCCTGCGTTCCGGGCCTAAATTTGGAGTCTGCTGTGCAGCCTGTGCGCCCGCGGAACGGGGGTGGGGGCCCCTGAGAACGACTCGGAGCTTTGGACACGTTCAGAAACACGGTGTGCCCAAGCCTCAGGGACTGGGGCGCTCGCTGCGCGCGTGGGGAGGGGGAACGCGGTTTCAGCGCGCTGCGCGTCTGCTCTGGTGGAGAATTCAGAAAACACAGAAGTTGTTTCAGGACGAGGGGAGCCTTGGGGACCCTCCCCTTCTCCACCCCGACCCCCCACTTTGCGCGCACGCAGCCTGTGCCTGTTCCTGGCCGCTGCCAGCTTTCCTGTGGCTTTCCTTTAAAGGGGAAGTTGCCAGCCTATTTCTCCCTCTCTGTCCTTTCCAGAGGAGAGCTCCGACTTTTAAAACTTTTTATTTATTTACTTATTTTTTTGCTGGGCGTAGACATTTGGGAAACTTCTTCCACCTGAGGGTTATTGATTTCCCTTGCGCACCCCCCTTCCCCTAGGACCCACCCGGGGAGGGTGGCCAGAGTGTTGAGGGGACCGTCTGGCGCCGGGCAGAGGAGTTTCAGGACGGGTGTGCTCCAAGGTGTCCACTCCTTGTTTTGCAAACAGGAGTCATGGCGAGAGGCCTGTGTGGTGCTGGGGACTTTCCCGCTGTTGGAGGGGCCTCCAGCTCTGCACGAAGGGCTTGAGTTTTGAATGCCTGGCACCCCGGTTGTTTTGCGAGAAGATTTGTGAATTCATGTGGGGGCTTTTGGAATGGGCCCCGGGCCCTCGGGTGGCTTCAGGGGGAGATTAAGCCTGGTGTATGGGGGGAACATCTTGGGACACTTCACGACCTGGCTGGGAGGGCCTGGCATGGCTCTCCAGTTTCTCTCTTCCTTCCGGGAGAAATGTCCTCTTTTCCTTGGCTCTGGCTGGTTCAGCAGAAATAGGTTTTGCCCCCCCCCCCCCCCATATGGTTGTCTTTCGATATGTTTGTTGGCATCACACCGGCGCAGAGGAGCGTGCGAGGGTTCTCTGGGCATGTGGGTGTGTCTGTCTTCTGAAGGTTTCATGAGCCCCTTCCGTGGGCAGGGTCCCCGGGCCGTGGATCCGGAGTGGTTCTGGTTCCTCAGGACCGGACCATCCTTGGTGGTGGCGGGGCTGGAGGAACATCTAAACACACACCCAGGACACTGGGCTCCAAGAACCGGGACGGTCTCCTACTTCGAGAACCCGGTGGGCAGTCTTGGTGAGCCCTCTCTGGTCGGGGTCTGTCTCACAGATCTGGGCCAGCCTCCTTCTGTTCTTTGGGGCCCCACATGAGTCCTTTTGTGATTTCTTTCTTAGAAAAACCCATAGTATGATTGTCCGGGAAATTACCTGATTTGTATCCAGATTGTGCGGGGCAGCTCCAACATGGGGCAAGATTTTACTGAAATTCCCGGAGGCAGCGGAGGGGAGCCAGCCTCACCCCAACAGCAGAGAAAGGTGGGAAGGATAGGCCTTTACTACCCGTTGATCTTTTCAAGGGTGCAGACTCCCCCTGCATACACGCATGCACGCCTCCCTACGGGATCCTTCTGGGGTTCGGGGCGGGAACCAGCAGCTCCAAAGATACAAATACTTTTTTTTTTTTTTTTTTTTAAATCAGGAAACTGCTTTCCGTTTGCTGAAGGTCAGAACACACTTTCCTGTAGAAATAGGTGTTTCGCGTGGTTTGCACAGTGCCTGTCGAAGCCGGCCGAGCCTGGGGACAGACCTTTTGCTTTTAACAGCACAGGACAGATTTCAAAGTCCCGCGCGGGGGACCCAGGGCTCCCTGGGGAAGGTTCATGCGCTGGGATACTTGGAAATGCCTGGGGACATTTTTTCTTTTTTCCTTTTTTCTATGTATTTATTTATTTATTTAGTTTGAGTTGTGACAGCCGGCGGAAGGGGTACCTGGAGACCAGACACTCTCAACACCCAGCCTTGCACGGGACGTCCCTCCCCAACCCCGCAGTCAGGCAGCCCCCAATATCCAAAGCCAGTTTGGGCTTGGTCTCTCGGTTTCCTGCTGACGGCTCTGCTCTCTGCCCCCTGGGTATGGCTTTCGGGTTTGGCTTTCATGGTCTCGCCTGTTTCCCTGCCCTCCTGCCCTTTGGGCTCTGATAAAATTGAATTGCACTTTGTGGACCTCCCTGTCTGGGCCCCTTTTTGCCGTTTTCAGTTTATGAGGCTCACGCCTTTTTTCTTTTTCTTTCTTGGCATGTCGAGATAGGAAAGTACTTGAGTTTTGTAGATTTTTTTTTTTTTCTTCCATCTGGATGACATCTTGGCTGCCTGTTCTCATTTATAGCAGAATGGGGCTCTTGGAGCCACAGAACGAGTTTGACGGGAAGGGGTCCCCGCTCGATTTCGTGGATGGAAACTGCCCTTTTTCTTGGCACGTGGCTTCCCCACGGGACCCTGAGTACCACAGTCGTGGGCGTCGTGGTGTTCCCCCCCCCCCACCCCGAGATTTTCCAGTGCACGACGACTTCTTTTAGGGGGAAAAGAATCGAATGGGACTTATGACATAAAGACGGGGTACACGTGTGTTTGGAGGCTCAGAATTAGTCAGCGTCCCTGGGGGGGGTGCCTGGGTGTCTCTGGGAAGTTGTTCTCAAATCAGGTCTTGATTTTGGGGTCGTGAGTTGGAGCCCTCACTCTTCAAATAAAGAAAAAAAAAAATCAACGTTGTTGTGGCTCTACCTGGGATCATTCGGACGCCCAGAGGCTGGAGGATGCCCAGCCTTTGCGGAGGACAGAGAGACAAAAGGGACTCCAGACATGTCCCTCTGTCTGCACGTGCTTTGTTTTAAGGTCTGGGCGTCTGTCCTAGGTCAATCGACGGAGATGGCTGTGGGACCTCCTCTGGTCCTTTGCTGATTCTTGCGATGGACCATGAAGCGCGTGTTTAGGGAGGGATCTCCAAAAGTCCTTTTAGGGGCAAGGGGAATATTAGTGGTTTGGGAAATGCTTTCTGCAGACAGAGGTGTGTTTTCTGATCATCGAGGAAGGACACACCCTTGAACGAGAGTTGATGGCCTCTACTGAGTCTTGTCCTCCAACCTTACGGAAACCGGTCTTGCCAGCTCTTTCCCGGTGCTGTTATTTGTGGGGGAAATCAGGCCTTCCCTTATGTTCCTCCGGTATTTTCAGAGGGGACTATTGTTTTTAATTTATTTTCACCGTGAACCATTACCATCTAGAGACCCTATAACACACAGGGCCTCTGTCCCCCCCCCCCCCCCCCCCCACCCCCGTTAGCAGCTGTGAGGATTCAGGATTCTGTGAGGTCGCGGCCACCGTGCTCTGGGAGAGAAGTTCGCATGGACTCCCGGTGATCCTGCTGGCGCCATGGTGCTTGGAGGCGTGGGGTGGTTCACCATCCAACAGCGGGGCACTCTTTCCCGTGGGGGCCAGTGTCTGGGGGTGACCGATGGACCCTCGCCAAAGTTCGCGTTGTATTTAGGGAATCTGTAGTATCTTTCACGCGTCTAGGGATGCGACACTTCCCTTTCTTGAATTTCTTCGCCTTGCCCCAGCCCGGTGGTTAGACCAGTTTGGGCAGATGGCCCTCGGGTGTGTTTCGGCTGTTGGTTTGTCTCGGAATGACTCAAGGCTGCCACCATCCCTCGCGAGCTCTCTCGCTATTCTCTCTAGCCGGATCAGTAAAAATCCCCTAAACAGGAAACCAGATGCTTCCTCCGTCCTCCCCCACGCCGAGGGAGGTGGTCATAAGACGAAAAACCGGTGTGTTCCTGCAGCAGTAACTCAGGATGCACTGATGGGCCCGGAGTGCCGCGTGCCACCGGCCGCGTGGACACAAGAAGAAAACTCACTAGAAGCGAAAGCAGCCCTGTGTTTCGCCAGGAGCCAGACAGAGGGAGCCCCGGTGAGCCCTTTGTTGCGGTTCTCTGCGTCTGGGTGGCCTGAGGCGAGATGTAAAACGGATTTGTTGCCCTGGACGGGAGGTAGCAGGGTCCCAAGTACTTGCCCATCCAAATGCGGTGCGAATCACAGTTCCTCACATTCCTTTTCTGCGCTTGGAAGTTTTGGAGAAGTGTGTGTGTGTGTCCACCCCCCCCCTTTTTTTTGATACATTACATTGTATCAGGAACTTTGCAGAGAGCAACATAGTTGCGGTGAGGCAGTGCTTTCTGTAACAATGTAATTGTTCGTCCTTACATGAACCGCCCTCCGGGAAGGGGGCTCAAGGAGCAGAGTGCTGCATTCCCAGGCTTTGGAAGGCATTAGTCATCTCGAGACAATGCGGCCAGAGATTTCTGGCTGCCTGTGTTCAGCGCTGCCGTTGCCACAGCCCCCGTGTGCTGGTCCGATGGCTCCCTGGAGGGCGTTAGGGCATGCTGTGCGCACGAGGCATCCATGCACTGGGGCGCCCTGTGGACCGGTGTTGTACGTGGACAGAGTATCAATTGTTGATGTTGTCTCGGGGGCACAGGGTCCCGGGGGCACGTCGGATCTGTAAATACTGCGAGAAGCCATCTATCTACAGCACGAGCCCTTCTAAGGCTGTCCGCTGTCTTCTCTTGGAGGAGGGCGTGGGTTCTGTGCTCAGCGCGAACGGAAACGGTGGTGTTTGCCCCAAACTCCGTGCAGAGTGCACCCCAGCGTACCCCAGCAGGATGAGGGGAGACGGCTCTCTGAGGCAGAGCAACACGGTGTGGCGGGCAAGGACCGATGGGCTGGGGTCTCACGGAGCAGGAGGTGGTTGTGAACAGCTGCGTGTCACTTGGGGCTGGATGTTGTGGGAAAGATGAGGTCGTGGACCCTGCCTGCCGGGGCACTTGCTTAAGGACTCGTGGCCTGGCTGGAGGGAGGTGGTCCTCGAAAGGGTGAAGGTTAGGGTTAGGATATGGTGCATGGATGGATGGATGGATGCATAGATAGATAGAAAGACAGATGGACAGATAGATATGATGGATGGATGGATGGATGGATGCACAGATAGACAGACAGATGGACAGATAGAGATAATGGATGGATGGATGGATGGATGGATGGATGATAGATAACTAAGTAGACACACAGATACATAGATACATACACAGGCAGGCAGAGAGAATGGATGGACAGACAGACATCTGGGTGATAGATGCGTAGCTGAGAGAGAGGCCCCAGCCTGTCCCGAGTGGCTCCCAGGTGGAGGTGTACATGTCTCCTTGCTCTGAAAGCAGCCGCACTCATCCCAGGGAACCCTAAGCCTATCACCAGGTGACAGAGGGGTCAGAATCTCTGCGTTCAGACAAGAGGGACCTGGTGTGGAGTTGGGAAAGGCACCCGGGAGTGAGGATGACAGAGAGGAAGATGAGCTGAAGCCTGGCACCGTGGGTCTGGCTACGGGACAGGAAGCTTCCCTGTCCCCCTCTTGGGAGGCCAGTGCTCCTTGTCCTGAGGTACCAGCCCTGAATCTCTCTCCAGGTTAAGCTTGTGTCGGTAACAGCTTCTAAACCAGGTCCCTCTGGCTGCACCCGTGGTGTCTCCACTGCTCTGTATCTGGAGCTTCTCATTATTTTCTCCTCAGCTTAGGTCTCCTCCTTCATTCCTATCTTTTGTGATGTGACCATTTGCTCCGACTCTCAGATGGAAGAACCACCCTTCACTCCTGCCATCACCTTCCTCCTGTGTTCCATCTGTTAACCCAATCCTGTTCGTTTCAAGGTCTGAATCTTTCTTGGTTCTTGCTTCTTTCACGGCAACACCTAGAGAGCTCCTACTAGCTTTCCTTTCGCTATTTCTGCCTTTTCTTCCTTTTTTTTTCCCCTTTCAACCTTCCTTCCTTTCTTTCTTCTTTCCTCATTCTTTTCTTGAGTTGCACCCCTACCCCGACACTTTTCTCGGATGCATGGAAGACCCCTTACCTACATTCTTCCCTGGGCTTTTCAGGCTCTTTTAGGAGGGCGGTGGGGAGTCTTTCTCAGGATACTTCATGGTTTACTGCCCAGGATAAAACACATAACGTTGCAGGGGAAGCTGGTGTTACTAAACCAATTGTTGAGGGTTGAGGTGGAGAAGATCCCAGGCTCAGGGCTGCTCATTCTCCTGCTCACCTCCCTCCTCTGCTCTCTGTCCTGATGCCTGAGCTGCCGTTGCAATTCCACCCCTGCCCAGGAACCCTCAGTGGCCAGTGGAGGCCCAGATCCTAGGTTCTTGGACCTGGCCCCAGAGCTGGGTCCCTGAGGAGCTTGGAGAAATCACTCTTGCCCAGGCCTGCCTGTGTCGTTGGATTTATGTTGGATTGCAAGACCCAAGCATCAGAGCCACTGGGCTAGTAGGAGCTCTCTAGGTGTTGCCGTGTAGACTACAGAGGGAGTTCCCTCTCTTAATAATGTGGCTTGATAGGGAAGTACAGGAGCTTATCCTATATTGACTGAAACTTAAGTCCAGATAGACAAGAACTCCGAATGCTGATAGTGAACTAGATCCAGGATCAGTGACTGAGGCCTCTTCAACAACCCATGGATTCCATGTTCTGTCCACCCATCTGTCCACCGTTTTATGTGTGCATCCATCCACCTGCTCATATACTATCCATCCATCCATCTGTACATATATGCACCCATATGTCTGTCCAGCTGTCTGCCTGTCCCTCCATCCATCCACTCACTCACCTATCCATCCATCCATCCATCCATCCATCCGTCCATCCATCTGTCCATCCATCCATCCACTCACTCACCTATCCATCCATCCATCCATCCATCCATCCATCCATCCATCCATCTGTCCGTCCATCCATCCATCCACACAT
>NC_081575.1:122874081-122895782 GCF_022355385.1 Mustela nigripes | reverse complement strand
CATCCGTCCGTCCGTCCATCCATCCACTCACTCATCCATCCATCCGTCCGTCTGTCCGTCCATCCATTCGTCCATCTGTCTGTCCATCCATCCGTCCGTTTGTCCATCCATCAGTCCGTCCATCCATTCATCCATCCATCCATCCACTCACTCATCCATCCATCTGTCCGTCCATCCATCCATCCGTCCATTCACTCATCCATCCATCCATCCGTCTGTCCATGTGTCCGTCTGTCCATCCATCCATCCATCCACTCACTCACCCATCCATCCATCCACTCACCTGTCCATCCATTAGTTTATCTGCTCACCCATGCTTTATCTATCCCCCATCATTTATTTATGACTAACACCAACTTTTTCCTTTTATTGAGCTTTATGTATAGATCTACTCTCTCTCCATCCACCCACTCACCCACCCTCTCATCCATCTCCCCACGTACCCACTCGCCCGTCCGTCTGTGCACGCACCCACACACCCAGCCACCGGCTCTCACGTGTGCTTTCACCCGGCATAGATTGAATTCCCAGTGGTATCTGTATTCTCTCTCTGCTGTGTGCTGGGGTCCCGAGAAGAAATACCTGGTCCCCGTCCTCCGTTCTCTGCCAGGGGAGAGACAAGCAAGATATCTCTTCTGGTGCTGTGTCGTGAAGGGGAGAGGGGACCACTCTGCCCCAGGGGGTCAGAGAGGGCTCCTCACAGGTGGAAACCTCCACAGGCACCAAGTTTCCACGAGCAGACAGACCTTCATGGCAGAGGAAGCCTGACAAAGCGCGAAGAGGGCTTTTTAGGCTGGGGAGTATGGCTTGCAGAAAGGAAGCCTAGGTGTGTGCGATCATCTGGAGGGTGTCTGGAGGAGGAGATGACAAGGCAGAAGCGGTGGTGAATGCCGAAAGAACGTAGCTTATTTCTAGCTGTAGACCAGCCTGCAGTGGCTACGTGATCGGCAGCCCCGGTGCCCAGAATGTGCGTTTCAAACTCCCCGGGTGGGTTTTGAGCAGGCAGGTCAGTGTGAACACGTACCTGAATCCCAGCCCACAAAATTCCTGGTTTAATTCACCGGGACCTTGAGCTGAGTGTCCGGGCTTATGAAATCACACACGGCTGGAGCTGAGAAGCTGTCTGTGCACGCCGTGGTGAGGAAATGCTTCAGTGTGCTCAGGAGGAGGGACAGAGCGCTTCCCAGAGGAGGCAGCATTTTCTCGGGGCTTTGAGGTATGAATAGGAGTTCTCTTGGTACAGAAAGAAGAGATTAGCATGTATAGCCAAGGAGAAGATCCCCATGAAGGCCGTAGGTGCCCTAAATGTGTGGCTCTCCCTCCTGGGTTTGTTTTTGGGGAAGCGTTTAAAGTTTTGAGGAACACACAGCCCTCTGTGTTAGACACCGCAGGACCTCCTGGGGTTATGCTGTTTGAAGCGAAATACAGCGCGTTCCTCATATTCACGAATTCCGTATCTGTGCATTTGCCCCCCTGCTGACATGGATTTGGAACTCCCAGATGAATACCGTCCGTGTTCAGGGACGGGTGCAGAAGCATAGACTATGCGATCCACCGACCAGCCTCCAGGTTGTCCCCAAGTGTCCTTTTCGTGGTCTGTGTGGGGGCACGTTCTTTTGCATTTTTGCGTCCTGTGCTTGGCCATGCTGACGCATAAACAACACAGATCCAGGATGGTCTGTTTAAGCAGAGACATGCAGAAAGCAAAGTCCTGCGTTGACGCCCTGGGGAACACGGGACCCACGGCGGTGGGGTCGTAACCCCGTCCATCCCTAGGAGCGAAGATGGAGTATCCGTGCATGCAACATCCCCGTCGACGTAGAGAATGTGACTTCCGTGACCTGTGAGAATGGACTGTAATTAATTAACAGAAGGTCGAGTCTGTTCTGCAGCCTCGGGCCAGTTTCCAGAGCCACCAAGGGCTCCATGAGCTGACAAGAGTTGGGGATCATCTAATGGGTCATTTGGGGCCAGTCCAGGTGAGCCAGCAGGGCTCTGTGTCAAGGGAGCACAGTTGGGGAGGTGGCTGGGTTCGGAATGGGGGCTTCTAGTCTGGTTCTGGAGCTTGCCCTTGGGGAAGCAATGCCTTGGCTTCTTGTAGGGGAGACACTGGTTGCTTCTGGGGGAACGAGGGTACTGCAAGGAGCCCCAAGCAGAGGACAGACAGCAGAGGGTCCCGGCCAGAGGGTGTTAGAAAGGCAGATGCACGCATGGCATCCTGGCCTGTCAGGAATGTGTTGGCACAGGCAGATTCGGGGACCGTCATGCTCCCCAACACCACCCCACAGCCTCACCATATTCCCAAGGTTTGTGCACAGCTTGGCCTACCTTTCAGGGCCGTCCCCAGAGTGACGCCGAGAAAGACCTTTCCCCTCCCCTCCACCGCGGCATAGACTTACATGAGGATGAATCCGTGTGGGACTGAAACAGGCAACAGAGTTGACGTGAGCCGTCGGGGTGCCCATGATGCCCAAGACCGTCGTGACGCTGAACTTGGCTCCCTTTTGTGGCCAGGAACGTTCTCCGGGCAGGGCAAGCGCCATGCCTTGGGTTCACAGACATGTATGTGCAGCCCGCCATCTTGGCTCCCGTTGCGTGAGTGGTGGCGATAGTCCACCAGCTTGGCCTTCGTTGGGCGTCTGTCACTGTGCGTTTTTGTGCACATCCGGTGTCGTGCCGTCGTGCGTCTTGGAGAAGCTGGACCCAGGACGAGCACAATCCCGCAACCTGGAGGATTTGAAACATCCGAGGCGCCTAGATGGCAAGGTCGGTTTACCGTCAGGCTCCTGGTTTTGGCTCACGTTGTGATCTCGGGGTCGTGGGATCGAGTCCCGCGTCGGCTTGAGAGTCTCTCTCCCTCTCCCTCTGCCCCTTCCGTGCGCCCTCCCTCTGTCCAAAATAAATCTTAAACTGGGAAGGGCGGGCCCTTCGATGCCGCGTCTGCAAAGGGCACGGAGTATTTCTGAAGCGGTTTCCGTCTTGCCCCTGGAAACACGAGGACGTTCTCGGTATCGAGAGATACGATGCAATCAGGTGGCTTTCGTCGTCACGATGTCCGTCGTCCTCCTGACCTGCAGGGCTTGGGACAAGGCCGACACCTCTGTGTGTCCCCACGCTTTGCGCTTTGTGCCGGGCTGCTCCGTCCTGTGGAGGGGACCCCGTCTCCAGCCCCCAGGAACCTGGACACTGGCTGCTCAGGGGCGTGCCACGTGACTTGGGGTGGGGGAGGGCTCTCTTACGAAAAGCCTTTCCCCGGTGGCGGCAGACGTGGCACAGAGCATGGACGGTCCCCACGGCTCTGTCTTTCACAGGTGGTTGGGCTGGGGGGACCCTGGCGTTTCCACCGATAGCACCGGACCGGGGCGCCTTGGGGAGGGCTCTGTGCTCCTCCCACTGTCCGTGCGGACTCCTATGTTAACTGGAAAGCCCCAGGGGCATCGCAGGCTTTACCTACATTTGTTCTTCTGGTGCACCCCCGAGAAAACATCTGAAAATGTGAGCGTTGGCCTCACTGCTCCTTGGACTTTCTCCTCTCATCTTTCCGTGACTTATTTTATTTGTGTACGTGTTTGTCTCTGGATGTTTGTGTCTGTGATTTGCAGACGGTGTGTGCAAATTGGAAGATTTGCACTTTGTCTAAATTGTATATTTTTATTGTATAATTTATTGGGAATTGTGTAATTCCCAAAACGGTATAATTTATTGGGAATACGTGTCATGTATTCCCATTCTCATTCCATTTCTGTAATTGTATTTATATGGTTATATAGATTATAAGTTCTGTATAAATTATAACGTGTCAGTCCGTAAAACGCGGGTCTGTACTTTATTCCAAATCCTGTTTCCCTGTTTCCGTCCTGTAACTTATTTCTATTTTGTGTATAGGGTTTATGGGTTTACGTGTGTAAATTATACACCACATGAATTCCAATTTCTATAACGGGTTATGATTACATTTCGTTTCTATTCTGATTTTATTTCTACAACTTACTTGTGTCTTATCTTACATATTTATTATGTAATTTATAGGTTTTGCATAGAATTATAAATTACATGATTTAGTTTCTATGACTCATCAATATATTTTTTTCCTATTCTAATTTCTATAACTTACTTATATTTTTAATATGATTTATCCCTAGATTTTATAAAGTCTGTGTGTAAGTTATATGATTTCCAATTTCTATCATTTATTATTAAAACATATGACAGTTATATAAAATTATTATATATAATTTATTCTAAGTTTATAACTTAGTATTTTATATATGTATAAATATATATAATTTATAACATAGTATTTTATATATGTATAAATATATATAATTTATAACATAGTATTTTATATATGTGTAAATATATATAATTTATTCCATAGTATTTTATATATGTGTACATATGTATAATTTATTCTATATGTAATTTATACTAAATATGTCTAATTTATTCCATATTCTATATAGAATTTTATATTTTATATATGTAAATGCTTATAATTTATCCCAAACATATATCTAAAATTTGTTCCATATTCTATATAGAATCCCATACTCTATATATGTCAACATATGGAATTTGTTCTGATAATACATCTATAAGTTTTCTGTTATGTAATCCAGTAATGTATAAGCTCCTTCTATGAAACCTGTCTTGTGTCATTTCCGTCATTTAGTTTTATGCAAATCTCCATCCTGCTTTGTATTTCTGCAGTGGTTCCTTGTTGTGGTAGAATTTCAGAGAAACCCGGTTTAGGCTGGGTTGGTGGGATGGAGACCCAGTGGGGGATGGAGACCCAGGGGGGGATGGAGACCCAGGGGGGGATGGAGACCGGGGGGGGGAGGGGGGCCGGGGGGGGGATGGAGACCCAGGGGGGATGGAGACCCAGGCAGGGGTGCACTCAGGAGGAGCCGCCCGCCCTCCTGCCCAGAGGCTTTGGGGACCGCACGTGGCTCAGTCTGCGTCCCAGCAGGACTGGCTGATACAGGGCTGGAGGGGCTGCGGCCGGCGTGGTGCCGTCAGCATGACTCACGTGTCTCTCCCTCCGGCCAGGGCCAGCCTCGCCCTACGTGACTCACCCCTGCGTGACTCACCCCTGCATGGCCGTGAGCATCTGCAGCGTTGAGGGGTGGTGGAGCCCACAGGGGTGAACGGGCTTCGTGCACTGTGGTCTGCGTGTCGCTGGGACCGAGGAGCTACGTGCCTTGGTCACTGGACATGGGGCCTGGGCTCCTGGTCCTGGTGGTGACGATTGTTCCCGGGAGGCAGTATGGGGAGCGGCCGGCACAGGAGGGTTTCTGCCAGGAGCCGGGAGCCCCCTGACGTGGTCGCCTGTGGTGACACAGAGTGAGCAGTGCTGGGCTGGATCTGGTAGGCCATCCGTGTGGACGGGGAGCTTAGGTTAGGTCAGGAAGAGATTGGGAGGGGTTCCGGCCGGCCGGGGCTGCTGGGTGTTGAATCATTGCATCTCCTGACTGTCCCCGTGGGGGCTCGAGCCGGTCACGAAGTGCGAGCGTCCCTTTTGCCAACATCGGCACAGTCTTGGCACAGCTGGCATCGGGGAACCCACACATGGGCAGGGCAGGGGGACGTGTCTTTGTGACTGAGCTCAGGGGGGACTTTCCGTGGAAGCTGGCCCCTCCGTGCCCCTGAATGTCTGTCCAGCTCTGTATGGGGAGGAGTCCCTGGGGGTAGTCCCCGGGATTCTGTCATCTGTGGCGAGGCTGTGGCTTTGTGACCAGGAGAAAGGGGTTCTCCAGGGGGCAGAGGGCAGGGAGAGCCCCGAGCCCTGGGATCCAGGCTGAATGGTCTCCGCCGAATGCCTGGGGGTCTTGCCCACAAGGGAGGCTCTCACTCTGTGGCCGAGGGCATTCTCCTGGGGCACGCAGAGGGAGTTGGGGGGAAGCTGAGAAGGATGGAGACTCCCTTTGCCCATCCACTGTCAGACCTGCCCTTGGCTGACCTTGGAGTCTTGGGATGGCCGTGTCGGCCGTGGTCTGTAGCAGAGAGTCCTGGACACGAGCCACAGCAGACAGGGCAGCCTGGGGGTGTGGGGGCTGGAGGGCGATCGGAGAGCCTGTCCCCATCCCTCCTCGCTCTGCTCCCCCTGGGTTTGTGTGGGGGCTGCGGGGGGTCAGTGGAAAGGCGTGTGCAGGGGACCCATGGCCGCCTCGCAGCGGGGGCGGGGAAGGCTGGGCAGGACCCGAGGCAGCGTTTTAGGGAGAGGGAGCTCCTGGTCGGTGGTTCTGGTGTCCACAGACACGGCCACGGGCACAGAGACACGGACTCCCGTGCAATGCACACACGCCCATAAGGAGTGCACACACAGAAGCACACACGCCCGTAAGGAGTGCACACACACACAGAAGCACTCACGCGAGTCCGTGGACACAGCTCTCTCGTTTGCTCTCCTCGTGGCGTCCGTCCGTCACGTCCTCTCTCACGAGGCAGAAATCACAGGAATTGGGCGGCGCACGGACAAGTCCGTATTTCGTTCACCTGCGTGGCGGTTGGCTTCTGAGCGTCGCCGAGAGCCCTGTCTGCGTCTCCGTTGTCAGCGTCCGCCGTCCTCCCGAGGGCAGCAGCGTCCCCTCGCGGAACCCGTCCGGCTCCAGGATGGCCCCTCGGAGCCTCCCCAGGGCGGGGTGAGGGGCGTGGACGTCGGGGGAAGCTCTCAGCACGGGGATGGCAGATGAAGCGTGTGGAGGAACAGGTGCAGATTCCTCTGTAAATATGACCCGCGACGTGGACACGCGTGTGCGTTTATGTCACGGCCAGCGGGGTCGGCGACGCCGGTGAAACCCCACCTGCTGCCTCAAGGAGACCTGCCGTGTGCAGGACGTCGTATGATTGTGTGTGTTGTGTCTGGACCATGCGGGTGTAGACGGCGGGACTCCAGGTCTGGGATCCTGAGTACAGCCCAGTGGGGGATCGCGGGGGGTCTCGTGACTGTCATGCCCATGCCCGAGGCCGCCGGCTTCTGCCTGTCTGTTGTTAGCACACACGTAGGAACACACACACACACGTACATGTGCACACGGCACACGCAGATACACACCCACGCTCGACGCGGAGACACGTGCACGTACACACGCGCACACAACTACCCACAAAAAGTCCTGCGTGCGGGCCTCGAAATGTACTTACGTTGCCTTCGGTGCAGCTGGTCGGGAACGGGCCCCGGGCCGTGGCACGGAAACGTTGTCGGTCCAAACCCTCAGGACCGGAGAGAAGACGCGGCGCGTCTCCGCAGACGCCCCGGGGGTTTGAGCGACCCCAGGGACCTGAGAAGACACTTTCTGCACTTTTTTGGGTGGTTCAGTGCATTTGCAAGAAACACAGGTTGGGTGCGTCGTCGGGAAAGTGGGTCCCAAATGGGGCTTTTCTGTCCGTGTGTGTGTGTGTGTTTTCGTCACGTATGGGATATCGTTAGTCATTACGGGAGGGGGGTCTGATGTTCCTGAGGGACACACGGGCAAAATGACCGTATTTTCCTAGTGCTCTAGCTGCCGCTAATGTTTTTTAAATTGTTAAACACATTTTTAAAAATTTATACACATTTTTTAAATGGTCATACTCATTTTTTAAATTGTTATGCACTTTTAAAAAATTATTTATCACATTTTTTTAAATTGCTAGACACCTTTTTAAATTGTTATACTTTTTTGTTACACATATTTTTAAACACGGTTAATACATTTTTTAAAAATTGTTATACACATTTTTTAATTGTTCTGCTTTTTTATTGTTACACACATTTTTTAAATGATTATACATGTTTTTAAATTGTTATACACATTTTAAAAATTATGCACATTTTTTGAAATTGTTATACATTTTGTAAATTGTTATACACACTTTTTAAAATTGTCATACACCTTTTTAAAATTGTTATACACTTTTGTTATGCACATTTTATTAAATTGGTCCACACATTTTTTTAAAACTGTTATACACATTTTTAAAATTGTTACAAACGTTTTAAAAATTATTATGCACATTTTTAAAATTGTTATATACATTTTTTAACTGTTATGCCCATTTTAAAATCATTATGCACATTTTAAAAATTTGTTATACCCATTTTTAATATTGTTACACACCTTTTTTTATTGTGACACACATTTTTTAAATTGTTACCCACTTTTAAAAAAAAATTATTATACACATTTTTTATACACTGTTTTTGTAATTGTTGTGTTGCTAAATGTTACAATCACCAGCTGTTTCGAACGTAAACTGTCATCTGTCTTTTCCCCATGGATGTGAGCATGTCGAAGACATGAGACCTTCCGGCACGTTCTACGTTTTAAAAACCAACTAAGTCTTGCAAACGTCATGAAGTCCAGAAAAATTTCAGTCCCCATCTTTTTAAAAAAAAAAAAAAAATACTGCCGCCTTAATTTTTGCATGATTGTTTTCCTGATTCCTAACCGGACTCTCTGTCCTCGTAGGCCAAGACTTCGACTTGGCGGACGCCCTCGATGGTAAGTCCTGCGATTTACGATCCACGAGGTGACAGGGGTCGTGTTAGAATTGTGTCTCCAAACGGAAGAGGAGTGTTCCCGTCTGAACGTAGTGAGTGTGTCGAGCGTGGACCTGGAAAGGGACTCACGTGGAGGGAGGAAAAGCCAGACGCTCTGGGTAGAGGGAGGAAACCTTCCCAGTGCAAAGACCCCGCTGCTCTTGGTCTCAGCAAGGGCTGCGTCCAGCATCAGGCTGTGTACCCGTCCACGGGGGTCCTGTAGGGCTCAGAATGCACGCTCCAGTCCCTGTGCACTGCCGGAGCCATGGGGGCTGTGTGTGGGGTGATTGGGACATTCTTTGACTATTTTTAGAGCACCTAGGGCATTCTTGAGAGATGGTACAGTTTCTCAGCCACGGGTCTTGCTGATTCGATGTCTTTTCTCTCTAGACAGGGAGAAGAAGCCCACGCCACCGCCCAAGAGACCCAGCGCTGGTAAGAAGCCAACGGGCCTGGCGGGCACAGCCGAGGACATCTGCCGGACCCCTCTCTGGGCTCGAGATGTAGACAACCACAGAGACAAGTGGTTTCGGGGCTCTGGGTGCAGACTGGTTGCTCCCGGAGCCATGCTGTCGACGTTGGCCACCGGGTGCCATGTTTTTTGGGCAAGACTGAGGTCTGACGGGTCTTGGGGATGATTTCGGGTCGCCTAGACAGTGTGTGTCTGGAGGGCTCGCTTTGCGTTTGGATGTGCGTTGCATAGGAGAAGCACTTTTTGGAGCTGAGATGCCGGTACAACCCATGAGCAAACCCAGTCTCCAGCCTCTAGGACACACCTGCCCGTTCCAGGCGGGGTTCCTTCCAAATGAAAGTCAGAACCGGGAACAAGGGTCTGATCGTTGCTTCTTGGCCAACCAGACGTCAGAATCATGGCGGTCTGACCGCTGTTGTTTTTTTTAAATTTGTTTTTAACGGAATAGGTTTGTTGAGGAACAGGGCTACAAACCCACGATGGCAGCAGGAAGGTTCCATCATTTCGTTGAGGGCATTCGGTTGTAGGTGCACAAATCTGGTGCCCCATTTCTGCATCCAGCACATCGTGTCTGCCTTACGGAGGCTGGCCACGTGGGAGGGATGGTTTTGGACAGGACGGTAACGGTGGGCAGAGTTGGAATCTGAGCTTGGCCCGCGTGGTGCCAGGAATGGGTACAGTGCCTTTTTGGGGGTTTTGTTTTGTCTCTTGGTCCTCTTCTCGGAGAGGCCACGAATTTGGCACTTCTGTTTAGTCAGACTGGTATTCGCAGTCGTGTTTGGGGCGGTGGGGAGGCAGGGGCTCCTCCGTGGCTTAGGGAGCTGAATTCCTTCCTGCGTCTTCAGTGTTAACAGTCGGTTTCCCTTGTAGACGATGACGGGTTCAGTCTGGAAGATGCGCTCGGTGGGGAAGGACACAGTAAGTACCTTTGGGAAGTCTCCTGGGTGGCCGGCTTGGTTAGGGTCACCAAATGATCATCGTTCCCCAGAACCTTGTGCCTCTCAAGTCAGAACCAGCTGTTACCACGAAGACATGGGGAATGGTGTGTTGTTGTTGGCTTTTGTTGGGTTTCTGGTTTCTGCTTGTTTTTGCTTTTATTAAAAAAAATAAATAAATAAAAGGGCTTCTAGCCTTTGCAGTGCCATAAGCTTAATGTGAACACCCTTGCCAGGGCAAGTGACCGGTGCATTCACTCAGCTATAGTCCTACCCTTGCTGGAATGGTTTGTGGCCGCCATATTGGAATTCTCAATAGAGTTTGAATGAGGGGCCCTACTTTTTATTTTGCACTGGGTTCCACAAATTCTGTATCTGGTCCAGGCACTTGCTTCAGTTTCTAACAAAAATTTATACAACTGTTGGAACGGTCCAGTTCTCTTGGAGGTAGGTAGGGCACCTGGATGACGATGGAAAGAAATGGGCTGGTGGCTGTGTTTAGTGGTCTCCACCAGGAGAAAGGATACACTGCCCTTTGTAGGTGTTTGGGAAACCATCTGTAGGAAAATGGATGTGTTTTATTTCTTGTCTTTTGGTTTTTTGTTTGTTTTTTTTTTTTTTTGCTGACTCCTCACAAATGCAACATTTGTGTTTTTTTACCAACAGATGACCCAGTACCACCGAATCCACCCAAACCTCAGCCTTACCCAAAACCCAACCAGCCGGGATCTTCTGGTAAGACCCCTTCCCTGAACGCACACTGTGAACTTCTCAGAGTACGGTGGTCTCCCTGTCGGCTGAGAAGTCGTCCTGTCAGATCAACGTAGCCTTCATGGGAGGGGCCTCCTAGGGACAAGGCTCTTTCCGTTTTCCAGGAGTGGGACATGAGTTCTCGAAAAGGTATTTTTGGTTTGGATTTGACTTTTTTTGGTGGCATGTATTTCCGAAATGTAAGGAAATATATTGGGCGTGTCATGGCCACGTCTGGTTTCTCTTTTGTGCGTGGCTTGCTTGTGTCTCTGGTTCTGGGGTACATTTGAGGAAAACGGGCATGTCCTGCCTGGTCGAGAAGCCCACGTCACCCATGTACAAATCCTTTTTTTCAGTCATTTATGATGAAAACATTTCTTCCCTTATTTTAGCCTTTGGGTATTTTTCGCAGTGGTTTTTGGCAAGTGGTCTTGGAATGTGTGTGCAGGTATGTGTGTTTTCCCCGTGGGATCTTTTGTGTTCGAATGGGCTCCCCTGCGTCTTTGTGGCTCTCTGTTTTTTCCTTTTAATTGAGCACTCACTGAGTCATTGTCTGTCATCCCTCTGGGGAGAAAGAAAAACCTCCCTTTATTGTCAGTTGAATGGTTTCCAATGAGAAATCAATTTGCAGAGTGCCGACCATTTGCAAAATTGAGCTTTTTTGCTTTGGAATCCACTTTCTGTCCTTTCTCATTGCCGTTCCTATAAACGTTCCTTCTGAATTGCTTTTGCTTGTTGGTGTTTGTTTCTGTGAATACATTGTATGCCCATTATTTTTCTGCTTATTTCTGGGATATGGAAATGAATTTCATACGTCTTTCCTCATGGGCCACTTAATGATGAATCCTTATTATCTGTTAATAACTTTGTCTTCATCGTTTAGTGTTTAATGAAAAGACTATCATATTATTTGCAAGTGATCTTTAAATCAAATGTATTTTTTTACGTTTATATTGTCTCGTTCTTTCCAGTTTTCTTGTATTTGAATCTTTGTGCCTTGGCTAGAAAACTGATATTAAATTTCATGACTGTTCATCAATGCATAGGAGCATTTTGTTTTTTTTCTTTTAACCCGTGAATATGATGAGATACACTGAACGATGTCTTTCTACAGAACACGTCCTTGACTTCCTGGAATAAACCATATTGAGTGATGATAGGTCTCGTTAAACTGATGCATTAAATCTGATGCGTATCAGCTAGCTACTGCTGCGTAACAAACCATGCATGAACCCAGGGTGCTTTAAAATTTTTTTTAAATTGTTGTGTCTCAGAGTGCCTGGGGGGCTCAGCCTGTTGGGCATCTGACTCTTGGTTTCAGCTCACGTCATGATCTCAAGGTCGTGAGATTGAGTCCCCCATCTGGGTCAGGGTCCACGTGGAGTCTGCTTAAGATTCTCTCTTTACCCCCCCCCCCCCCCCCTGCTCATGCTCTTTTTCTCACTCAGTCTCTAAAATACAAAAATGAAATCTTAAAAAAAAAAATTTGTTTTGTATGTGTCAGCAAGTTTGGGGCCAGGCATGGCTGATCTCGACCCTCCTGACTGTTCCAACACGGCAAGTGACATTGTGTTTTTGTCTCCCAGGTGGCTTTTCAGATTCCGATCTCATTGATGGAGCTTCAGATGGAGGTAGAGTTATGGGTTCTCTTTCCTCCCTATCACACTCCTGCTGTCCACAAGGCCATCGGGGTCGACAGTCTGACCCTCAGTGAAATCACAGTCAGTTGCTTGGAAATCTCTTCCTACTTCCGCCTCAAGGATGAGGACTGTTCAGACCTGCCCCACCAGGGTTCAGGGAGCTACCCGCCATATACATGGGGCTCACTGCACCTTTCTCAGACATCTCCTGAGCGCCCCAGTCACCTGTGTTTGCTTGGTGACTGTTGGGTGTCATCAGTGGCATGTGTCTTGTTATTTCGTGAACGTTGAAATGAAAGCAGATTCTCCACCCCTCTCTTTAAAACCTTAGCTTAGAGTAGGGTCCAGAGCAGTACTTAGATATAATGCATCTTGTCTATATAAATAAAAATTTAAGTTTACAATAATATAATAATGTCTTTATAGTAGTTAGAATATATTAATATTTATGATGTGTACCTGTAGCTGGTCTTAATATACACTTACAGATCACCCTTTACCAGCACAGGTTTGGTCTGCATGAGTCCATTTATTTCAATAAATACAATATAATCTTGTAAATGTATTTTTTCTCCCTCATGATTTTTCTTTTTTTCTTTTTTCTTATGAATTTCTTAATCACATGTTCTCTTTCCTAGCTTAACTTGATTGTAACAGTACTTTATTGTAATAGTGCAGTACATATGGGACTCCTGGGTGCCCCAGTTGGTTAAGTGGCTGCCTTTGGCTCAGGTTATGATCTCGGGTTCCTGGGATCGAGTCCTACATTGGGCTTCTTCCTCAGTGGGGAGCCTGCTGCTCCTTCAGCTGACCTGCCTGCCTCTCCCCTTGCTTGTGTTCTCTCTCTGACAAATAAAATCTTTAAAAAAAAGAGAGAGAGAGAGAGTACAGTATGTAATATATAGAACATACAACATATGTGTTACCAACTGTTTTGTTACCAGAAAGTCAACAGAAGGTTATTAATAATTAATTAATTTAGAGGGGAATCAAAAGTTGTTTATGGATTTTTGCCTGTACCTTGGGTTGGCTCTCCTAATCCTCTTGGCGTTGTTCAAGGGGTCACCAGTACGTATCCTGGGAGTCAATAGGAACATGGCTTGGATCACCTCATAGCCATGGGCTGGGTCTTAGGTGGGCTCCGAGGCCCTGACTGGGATTCTGAGGGGTCAGAATCCATGAGGCACACAGGACGTACTGGCTCTCCTGCGGCCCACCATGAGAGCAGCGCTTTGAGTCAGGAGCTGAGCTTGTGTATCAGACAAACAGGAATGAGTCTGATGACATTTAGCAAAGTTGGGACTCAACGGAAGGAAAGGACTCTCTGAGTTCCTTCACAGCTCAAGGTCCTGGGAATTGATTTCTGGGATATTTTCTTTGCCAAAAATCTTCCCAACACGACTTGTCTGTAAGTCTGTTTCTCCCTTGCAGGAGGCGGTGGTGGTGGTGGTGCTGGCGGTGGCGGCGCTGGCGGCGCTGGCGGAGGAAGCCAAAATCATGACGGCGGGGAGCAGGGTATGTACATATGGTTTCTGATGTCTTGGGTTTCTTATAGTCACTGTTAAGAAAAAGTGGAATGCAGTGGTCAAGACCAAACGTGTTGTGTTGGCTCCGTTGTCCTAAAGATGATGGCGGGCAACGTCCAACTGTGGTTGCCTTGCCCCATGCACATCCCAAGCACTCTGCTGAACTAGGTCATTGACGTTCTTGAGTAGGCTCAGCAAGGGGGTTCTGATGACACCCACACGTTAGGTTCACTCACCTTCCCATGGTGCCCTAAGAACGCTAACCCTAACCCATCTGTATTACCTGCGGTTCCCCAGAGAAACAGAACCATTGCGATCTATCTAGATAGAGATGTAGGTATAGATCTGTGGAAAGAGTCTGATTGTAAGGAATTGTCCCCCATGATGGTAGACGCCGAGAAGTTCTGTAATCTGCTGACTGCAAGCTGGACAGCCAGGAGAAGCTCAGGTGTGGTTCAGTCCCACTTCAGAGGACTGGGCACCAAGAAAGCTGGGGGGGCAAGTCCCGTCCTGAGTCTCAAATCCCAAGAAGTAGGAGTGCCCATGCACAAAGGGCAGAAGAAGATGATTGCCCCATCTGTGAGCTCTGTTCCGTGCAGGCCCTCTACGGGTGGATTGATGCCCATCCTCACTGGTGAAGGCCACCTGCTTCACGTAGTCTGTAGATACAGACATTAATCTTTTGCGAGAACATCCATATGGACGTACCCAGAGGGAACGTTTTTCCGGTCATCTGGGCACCCTGGGCCCAGTAAAGTGGACACAATTACCCTTCACAGCATCCTTGCCTGACTCACAGAGTGGGATGTCCTGTGCTGCCACCATACTTAGAAATAGCTTAGCTGTCCACATGGCAGAGATACACGTGGTGTGAGAGTTGCTGATAGCACGTGGAAACCACATTGCAGTAAATCCACTGGAAGTAGCAAAGGGGATCAGCAGCTTTGATGTTCCGAAAATGTGTGAAGAGGATGATGTCCAGGACATCCCACTCCGTGATGGGTACCCTGCTGCCTCGCCTGAGAGCTTCTGCCTCTAACTGTTAGGACCCCTGCACTGGCCACAGGATCTACCCGACACCTGTTTTACACTGGAAGCGATAGGTGTAGTCAGATGAATTCCAATACCAAGTGGGATTTTTGGGGAGCAGTATGGCTGGTTCTTCGTGTCAAGCAAACAGGCTAGAGGTGGCGTTGGAAGTTGAGCAAGACTCAGGAGTGGGGTTTCCTCCATGGTCACCCTGGGGCCCTATGTCTTGACACTCAGTCCCACCTTTTTCCGGTGGGCGAGGCTTCCAGCCACGTGTCCTGTGTGTGGTCTGCTCTCCGCCAATGTTCCCAGTCATGGTTCCATGTGTTTCTTCCCACAGCTGACTCCCCGGGGGTAATCCCTGGCATCATTGGGGCCGTCGTAATGGCCGTGGTCGGAGCGGTCTCTAGCTTTATCGCCTACCAGAAGAAAAAGTTGTGCTTCAAAGAAAACAGTAAGGTTTTTGCGGCCGCGTCCTTCCCTTTATGCCTTACTAACTTGAAAGCTCTGCTGTCTCGAAACTAAAACAATGCAGAAGTCCCGTTGGCTTGAGACACGTGGGAGGTGGCCGATAGTTCGAGAGATTGCTGGGATTAGTGGGATTGGACTCTGTAGCTTCCGTACCGGTGCCACCCGTGTGGAGTTGTGCAAATTTTGCCAGTCAGTAACCATCCCTGTCTTTGGGTTTTCCATCTCTAAAGGGCAGAGATGATCATCTGCACACCACCAGACTTTTGTGAGGATTCATAGGGCTGTGGGTCAAAGTCTCGACAGGTCGATTGGAGAAATGTTAGCTCTTGGAAATGTTTATTCATCCTAATTTATAATTGCGGTCATCCTCATCCCCCTTATGACAAGAGTGATGACGGGGGCGGGGGGTGGTCCACCATATTGTTTGCTCCAACCAAGGGAATTAAACTCGGAACGCGGGATGGCTGATTGCCTTTCTGGTATGACCCCGAACTGAACAGGTACTCGCAAGGGTTTGAGGGTGGGATATAAAATTTATAGGAGAATGGGGAGGTGTCCCACCCACCAGCATAGGGATCGGAACTCCAACGTTGGGTGTTTGGGTACCATACAGGCAAGAGTCCTTGAAATACATAGGATTTGCCTTGAAGTCTGTAAGTTTGGTTTCAAACATGGCTCATGTTCTTGTATCTCTGGGTTGCTCTATGTCTTGCCTTCCCTCTTGCAAGATGAACACGAGGGGTGGACTCTGATGTGGCTTTAGGGGTCCCATGGTCTGTGGGTGGAGCCTCATGCTGTCTGAACTTCTCAACCCACCTGTAGTTTCAAGTCCAGATTCGTACTTAGCCGTTGACCTCCATCTTCAAGGACCACCACCTGAGGGCTGTAGGGAAATTCACAAAAGATTTGAATAGGTGGTGATACAAAATTTGTCTATAAGGAGGGAGTCTACCCTTAATCTCCTGTCATTCTCGATTTTTAGATTCACAGACTCTGTCTGTAGCCTGAAACTGAAAGTCCCAAATGGCTTGTAGGTTCAGAGACTTAACAGAAGCTACTGTTTACCCGATTATGTCTATTTTCCACATGTGACCGGGCGCCTTCCATCAGGGGCCCTCAGGAAACCATGCTCGGTTGCCTGAATGTTGAGTGTCCAGCATGTCCAAATGGATAGATGACCGAGGTCAAGGACACGCCCAAGTGGACAGATGACCATGGTCAAGGACGTGCCAAATGAAGAGCAGAATTGGTCAAGGAAATGCCCAAGTGTGAGGTCAAGGACATGCCCAAATGGAGAGAGAACCAAGGTCAAGGACGTGCCCAAGTGGACTTCATTTCTGCTTCCCTCTCCGAAAACGCTCAGCTCAGAGCCTCATGCCCAGCCAGGAGAGAAGGAAGGCATGCCTGCTAGGGAAGGATGCATGGAAAGTCTGGGCACAATGGTTTTCTGAAAATCTATAAGTGACTGTCAAATCCAATTTGGATTTCCAAATGCAGTCATATCGTGGACCTGCAAAGCCTTTCTGTCACCTTGGGTTTGAGATATATGACCCCCTTGGATGTTACGATGCCAATTAGATTTCATTTGTTGAGGCACAGGGATTTGGGGGAGGACCCAAGAATCATAATGGACTTGATGTTGTCCCGTACTTGGAATGGGATGAGGAACTTGGAAAACCAAGTGTTCTCCATCTCCCTGTCCCCGATTCCTGGCCATTCATTGACCCAGAATTTTGTACAGTCTCTCGTTCTGCATGAGCAAAGGGAACTTTCCACTGGGGGCGACTTTACCATCTTGATTTGCTTTCTGGTTTTTATGGGATTTATGATCTTTGCTGATATAGACACACAAAGAAAATGTCCCAAAAAACCCCCAAAAAACAAAAACAACGCAACAAGGAAGCTGGTAGCTCTGATTTCAGTCATTAGGGACCTTAGTCTGTAGCTATAAAATGCCCATAAGACAAAGAAAATCAGGTGCTGTTTTTCAGTAAACCCCAGGATGGTATCACAGAAGAGTGAGTCATCTCTTCCACGTCCGTGAAGAGACATTTTGGTGTTCTTGACCTATTAGTAGATGAACTCAGGGTTTGTCTCCATGGCACATTTTTATAAAGTCGTAGAATTGAAGTGTTGGATTCAGACATTGGGATCGTGAACATCCTAGACCTTTTGGTGGAGTTTGTGCAGGACTGTTGGTGGGTGTTCTTGTTGGGATGATGGTTTAAAGAAGCACATACGCACGTGGACCTGTTCCTAAGAAGGATGTGGCCTTGGTGCATCCCAGTGCATTCAAGAAACCATGGTTTTTTGGGGAAAACCATGGTTCTACAAGAGTAGGTGGTTCTCCAAGACCTTGCCATCCCGTTGAATTTGGTAGGGTCTGTTGAGTTGTGCGTGAAGGTCCGTCTCCACCAACTGGGTGGTCTCTCTACGGGGAAATGCATCCATCAGATACCAGACTTCCGGCTCTACGTTCCCTGAAGTGCTTTTTAGTGTCATGTTGGGAGCCGATGCCTGGAAGAGTGTCCGTGGCCAACGCGGCTTGGTAGATCTGTCCTATATTCCTGGAGATGTCCGTGTGTGCCCAAGAGTTTAATGTGGCTTTTTTGCAAATGGCGCACGGTGGCCTGTTTTAAGAGCCGTCTCGGGCATGGGCTCGTGGCCAATGTGGGTGTTTGTGGATGGCTGTGTTGGCTTTGCGCGGCCAACGGCATGCATGGTGACGCACTCTGGGGCTGTCTCTTGCTGTGCACGATGCTTTCCTTCTGCATGCATGGTGGCGGATGTGGGCTCTCCCGTGTGTCCTTGTGTTATTTCCGGCAGGAGTTTGAGGTATTGCTGGGCTGACCTGCTGGCCTGTGCCTTGTCTTCCTCTCCCTGTCAGCGTCGTTGCCCTACTTTCACCGCCCTCTTGTCCTTGAACTGGCTTCCGTCTCTGACCCATGCCGCCCACTGCCCCTTGGCCTTTAAGTATCGCTTTTTTAAAAAATCCTAAAAACCCCGCTGTCCTCCTGAGCACCAAGACTGTCTTTGTCAGAGCCGGCGGCTGCTGCCCTGGGCTTTTGCACGCGCCGGGACCTCTGCGGAGCTCCCCGGTCCCTTTTCCCGTCTGGTTCGGTTTTCATGTCTCGACCTTTCGTTTCAGATGAGCCGCGGCCGTAGGGACGAGCAGAAAACCATGCGCACGCCTGGAGCTGCCCCCGTGTGATCTGTGTCTGCGGAGACGCAGGGTCTCACGCAAACCCTGGCATTTGCCCCGCTCCCTGCGGCGAGTTAGTCCGTTGCCATGGGAATGGGATGCTTCCCCCCCCCCCCCCCCCGCCCCGCCAGCCCACCCCAATCCCCGGATCCCGCGCATAGTATTAGGCTATATTCATGCACAAGGAGTTTTAGGACGTGAGGAGGAATGCAGCTGTTTTCTTCTGAGCTTAAATCCGAGGCAGGCAGGGTGGCAGGTCCGGGGACGGGGCTTAGTCTGTGCCTCCATCCCGCTCCCAGGCGTCGGTCAGATTCCCGTTTGCAGCGGAACGGGGCCAAACGGAGGGTCCGGAGGCAGAGCCCGCGTTGCGTTTGCAGCTTTCAACGTCTGACTTTCCTGCCCCCGGAGTCCTTGTCCTCTGCACGTCCAGGAAGCAGCTCCTTGCTGTCTCTCTGACCCGTATTATTTAAAACATAATAATAATACGGGCCTGTCCTGCTTGACTCGCTTCTCCAGTAAGGAAAGGAAAAAGAAAAAAAAAAAAAATCCCATGATTTAGGAACAACCTAAAAATTTCACCGTTGTCAAATTTGAAGGTCTGTGGAGAACGGAGTGCGGCGTGTCCCCGGGCCGGAGACTCTGAGCACTCTAGATCGTCCCGTAAACGGGAAATCATCCGTGGCTGTTTTCCTGCCCCGGGCACGTTCCGGCTTCTTTCCCTGGGTCTCTGGAAGGTTGTGGGGTTTGCATGGGATCTAAGTGCTTTGCTCCTGGGTCTGGTCCCCGCCCCCTCCACCGCCTCTGCGGAGGATGGAGGATGTCCCTGCTGATCTGTCCGTTCCTATAAAATGAGGCTTGTTCCCCGGTGGGTCTGAACCCGGTGTGTCCGCTCCCCTCCCGAGAAGGCAGCCGTCCGGGTAACTGCCTCCAATCAGGCACGGCGGGTCGGCGGTGCCCCAGGGCTGTGGTCTCGGCTCCAAATGCACCTAACAGTCCCCAGCCACAGAGGCCCGTAAAGCTGCCCCTTCTATGACGGTCCTGCTAGGGACGAGGGGTCCTCAGCGCCGACGCAAAGCGTGTGCATTGGTTTTGTTTATTTTGAGAGACGCTGTGGGTGGCCTTTCCTGGCCGCTGGGCATGGTGGAGAGGGTAGGATGCACGGTGCGTCTTGTGGAACGGGGTGTCCCCTTAGGGGCAGAGGTGCATGGCGTAGGTCCCCTCTGGGCTGGCGTAGGTCTCCTCGGGGAGACGGGGAGATGGGGAGTCTGGCTGTGCACCCTGCTAGTCGCAAGGCCTGGGGTCTCCTTTGAATGCCGGCCCCTGCCAAGGGGTGGGAACAGGTCCAGCAAAGAGCCCGGCGGTCAGGATCTGGGGGAGACGCCCGGGTGGCCAATTCCCGTCTGACTCACGACGCGTAGCACCAGCGGTCCTAGTGTTTGCACTCCGTGCCCCGTGCGTGCTCCTTCTGGGGTCCTGCTCCCTCCAACGTCCAGCCGTGACGCCAGCACCTCGAGAAGGTTCTCCGAGGGCCCGTGGTGTGCGACGCCGACATCGAAAAGCCTCAGAAGGGCACGTGCCCTTTCCGGTGTTGTCCCCAAGGGGACGTTGCCGTGACGACGCTGCGTTCTTCCAAGCGTCCGTGTCGCACTTGGCTCTGTAGAGTCCCCCGGCGGCCTCTAGCAGCTCTGGGTCTCCCGCATGTGGGGACAGGGCCGCCGACGGTGGGATTCAGGCACACCCCCCGGGACCCGCAGGGAAGGCGTGTCACGTGTCTGCTCTGTTCTCGCCCCGAGCCGGGCGCTTTTGCACCAACGTCCCAGCTCTGTGAACCGTGTGGGGCGGCGTCCGCTCGGGGCCCCGAACCCCGAGCGTCGCCGTCCAGAAATAAAACGCCTTTTGCCCGCGACTCTGTCCGTTGTCTTGAATTCCGTCGACTTCCGGAGGGGATCCTGGATCCCGATCATAGGGAGGGGACGTGCTCGTGTGCTCGGATGCCAAAGAGAAATTTCGGGAGAAAAAAAAGTTTTTTTAATTGACCAGAACAGGGAAAACCCGAAATCAAGCCAAGGGGACTTGGTGAGGCCCCCTTAGCGTTCGGTTTTATACGGACAAAGCTGCCCCGAGTGGGTCTGGGCCTCCGTCCCTCCCGGTCCCGCTGATGTGAGCTGGTGGGGAGGTGAGTGGGGGCTCCCCGTGCTTGGCGGTGACATTACGGGGGCCTTCTGGGTACTGACCCCCTTGGGGTATCTTCTGTGCTTCCTTTCAGCCGACCAGGGTGAGGCCAGCACCAAGAACCAGCAGAGCACCAACGCCGACCAGCCCGGTGAGCCGCGGGGCCTGGGACCGATGTCTTCCCCGGACCACGAGCAGATCGAGGTCCACGGGGTGGTTTTATTCCTCCCAACAAGGGGAGCTTCTTGGGGTCCAAGTTAGACGCTGGACCATCGGGTCCACTTTCAAAAGCCGCGTTGGGAAAAATAAATAAATAAAAATAAGGCGTCTGTGAGCGCGTTTCCCCTATTTATAGGGACGTGGGGACGCACCTGTTTGCCCCGCGAGAGGCGGCCTGTAGGGCACGGGACACGAGCGGACCCGAGGTCAGGGTCGCGTGACCTCGTAACGAACTGTCCGTTTAAGAATGGACACTTCGGGGACGTCCGTGTCTCACGGGCTGCGACGTCCCGTGGTAAACCCTAAATGAGCTGCGGAGCGAAATCGCGGCCCCACGTCATTAAGCAAAACCACGGGAACTGGGTTGAGGAACTCACGGACGCGGAGATGGGGTGGATCAGAGACATTTTTGTCGCCAGGAGGAAACGCCTTCTCCTATTTGTTTTTTTCCTACTTTTCTAGGAATATGTATTTGTTTTCCCTAGGAAAAAATGCCTTCTGTATTTTTTAATCTGGTTTTTCCTGCAGTATTGTCATTTTGTTTTGTTGGGGTTTGGGGGGTTATTTTGTAGGAGAAAATGCCTTCTCCTATTTTTTTTTTTCTACCTGTCCTGGAGTATGTATTATTATTATTTTTTAATCTAGGAAAAGATGCCATCTTTATTTTTTAATCTTATTTTTCCTGCAGTATTGTCATTTTGTTTTGTTGGGGTTTGGGGGGTTATTTTATACGAGAAAATGCCTTCTCCTATTTCTTTACCGAG
>NC_081575.1:122787417-122869081 GCF_022355385.1 Mustela nigripes | reverse complement strand
AAATAATGCCTTCTATGTGTTTTATCCTATTTTTCCTGGAATATGTTTTAACTTTTTTCTTTTCTTTCTTTCATTCTTTTTTTTTTTTTTTTTTTTTTTGAAAAAATGCTTTCTCTTATTTTTTTTTCCTACTTTTCCTGGAGTATGTATATTTTTTTCTGGGAAAAATATGCCTTCTATATTTTTCCCCATTTTTACCTGGAGTATGTTTTTGTTTATTTTTTCTAGGAGAAAATGCTTTCTATTTTTACCCCTACTTTTCCTGGAGTATGTATTTTTTTTCTAGGAAAAAAAAAATGCCTTCTATGTTTTTTTATCCTTTTTTTTCTTGGAGTTTTTTTGTTTTGCTTTGCTTTTTTTTTTGGGGGGGGGGGTTTAGTTATTTTGTAGGAGAAAATGCCTTCTGTTTTTTTCCTTAGGGGGAAAAATGCCTTCTATATTTTTTTCTCCTATTTTTCCTGGAGTATGTTTTTATTTTTTTTGCTTTTTGTTTTTTTAGGAGAAAATTCTTTCTCCTATTTTTTCCCCTAGCTTTCCTGGAGTATGAAATTTTTTTTTTTCCCCTAGGAAGAAAATGCCTTCTTCATTTTTTCCTCATTTTTCATGGCGTATGTTTTTATTTTTATTTATTTATTTTTTTTCTAGGAGAAAATGCCTTTTCCTATTTTTTCCCCCTCCTTTTCATGGAGTATGTATATTTTCTTCTAGCTAGAATTGATCATACACTGAAGTTTGTTGACTCTTTTTCCCCAAGCAAGTCAGAGTCGGGATTTAGCTTTGTGTCGGGGACAGGTTTCGCGCTCACGTACCTTCTAGGGGAGTCACCCGCGTCTGAAATATTTCAGGAGCAGCCGGTGACGTGCGGGTTTTGGGGGGAGCCGGGAATGCCTAGTAAAGTCTTCTCTCGTCTGATTGTCCTTGACAGTTCAGTGGAGTCTTCTGGAAAAATAGAAGCTTGGCCTCGACGCACGTCCGCGACGCAATTCCCAGCAGAAGGACAAGACTCGCCGGCTGTGTCTTCCCGAAAAACACGTGCACGGGCGGCGACGGCGGCCACGGCGGGCTCCAGCCCCGTCCTGCCCACGCCTGTCCTTACATTGAGATGCTTTATTTTGACCTTGAGATGCGTCGCGCCCGTTTGCACCACGCCGGCTAGACGAAGGGGCTTCTAACGCTGCGTGTCACCTTCAGAGGGGAACTGTGCTTCCCTCTCCAGGGCTGTTAGGGCTTTCCCCGTGGGGTGGGAGACACCGATTGTCCGTGGCAGAGTCTTTCCAATACCGACCCCGCACACGTTCCCCCTCCCGGAACTCTGGGCCGTTTACCACACCCCGTGCTGACGAAACAGAAGCGTCCGTGCATTGACCCTCGGATACAGTGAGATAAACCTTCCACTGGTGTCCTCAAGGTTTCCTTCATTGGGTAGGATTTTTGTTTTGTTTTGTTCTGTTCTTGTTTTCCACACCGGACTAATAAAAGAGAAACAAGAAACCAAGTACTTTTTTACTTAAATATTGTCCCATGGGGTCACGTTTAAAGAAGGCTGTGGAAACCAGTGGGATGGACCCCGTGGTCCCTTTTCTGAGACTGTAGGACAGACGATCAACCCAAGTGTGCCCCTGTGTTTTCTTTCGCTGCCTACTTTCCTTTACTGGCCTTGGTACATCGGGAATGAAGACTTCTCAGCATCCAGATACTCCCCTGCAGTGCATACTTCTCTGTATTCAGACACTCCCTTGCTTGAGATGCTCTCCTGCATCAGATACTCCTGCATTGCATACTTCTCTGTATTCAGATATTCACTTGCTGGAGATACTCCTCTGCATCAGATACTCCCCTGCATTGCATAGTTTTGTGTATTCAGATACTCCCTTGCATTCAGATACTCCCCTGCATCAGATACTTCTCTATATTCCCTTCTCTATACTCCCTTGCTTTTAGATACTCCCCCATCCAGATACTCCCCTGCATTGCATAGTTCTCTGTATTCAGATACTCCCTTGCTTGAGATACTCCCCCACATCATATACTCCCCGTATTGCATACTTCTCTGTGTTCAGATACTCCCTTGCATCAGATACTTTTGTACATCCAGATACTCCCCTGCATTTCATACTTCTCTGTATTCAGATACACCCTTGCATCAGATACTTCTATACATTCAGATACTCCCCTGTATTAGATACTTCTCAATATTCCCTTCTCTATACTCCCTTGCTTTTAGATACTCCCCCTATCCAGATACTCCCCCCATCCAGATACTCCCCTGCATTGCATACTTCTCTGTGTTCAGATACTCCCTTGCTTGCAGATACTCCCCTGCATCAGGTACTTCTGTACATTCAGATACTCCCCTGCATCACATACTCCTCTGCATTTCAGCTATTCCCCTGAATCAGATTTTCTCTGTATATCAGATACTCCTCTGAGTCAGATACTCCCCCGAATTAGATATCGCCCCTGTATTCAGATACTTCCCTCTTCTTCCATGTGGGTTTTTGGTGGAAATTGGCTAACGGTCATGTCTTTACCAAGCGTGTTAATTGCTGGGGTGGGAGACGTTGCTCTAACTTTGGGGTAACACTGCTTGGTGGTGGACGAGCTCCTGCTGTTCCCTACTGACTGGAAACGAAATGCACGTGTACTCTTCCTCCTTGACGAAAATGGCTTCATTTAATTATTTCTGAGCTTTTATATGAAGAATCTTAGAATTATGGTTTTGACATCAGGATTAGAAATTTTATGTGGGAGGGGGGGTGCCTGGAGGAGCTCCATGGGTGAAGCAGCTGCCTTCAACTCAGGTCACCGTCCCAGGGTCCTGGGATCGAGCCCTCCATCGGGCTCCCTGCTCAGTGGTGAGCCTGCTTTCCCCTCTGCCTGTCACTCCCCTGCTTGTGTTCTCTTCTGTCAAATAAATAAAGTCTTTTTAAAAAATCCTTTAAAAAAAGGAAATTTCTGTAGGGCTAGTGGGAGACCGGAATCCAGTTAGAGGGTTTAAAGCTCGGTCTGAACGCGTTTAGCCAACCAGCGTGAGCTGGGTACGGGTTGTCGGCCTCAGGAAAACGCGGACATTGAACATTTGTGCAAACGTGTGTGCATTTATTTATTATTGTCTGAGGTCAGCTTTGTTAGGGTGTGTGTGTGTGTGTGTGTGTGTGTGTGTGTGTTTACCCTAAATGCATGAAGATTGGGCAGACATTACGGGCCTTGCCAACCTGTTGAAAACACGGCATCGAATCCCTGGTTTGACGTTACATTTCTATCAGCACAGGCAGGGTTGGGGAATGTGTGGGAAAATCCATTTGCCGGCCGTTTATGGGGGAGACACTTGAAGACACCGTTTGCCCATTTTTACACGTGTTTCTCCCCCCCCGCCAGTGGATCGAAGCTTTTGTTCCCGAGAATGAATGTGGAAACCCACGTGGGTTCTCAGAGTTGAAGGTACACAGGACGCGATTGTGGAATCCTCCTGGTCTATGTGTCCTGTATGGGAGCTGTTTGGGCTGAGACCAGTGCAGGAGACCGGGGTCCTGTGGCTAGGGGACAGATGACGTGGCCGTCCTGCACCCGTGACACATGGGGGTCCAACGACCACGTGCATCCCAGGACCACACGACCCACATCCCAGAACCCCAATGCAGTCTGCCGTCTGAGTGGTTTTGATGACTCTGCATCATTTTATTATTTTTAACCTATTTTTATAAAGACTTTATTTATTGAGAGAGAGAGCAGGAGGCAGAAAGTGAGAGAGAAGCAGACTCCGCACTGAGCATAGAGCCCGATGCAGGGCTCGATCCCAGGACCCCGGGATCCTGAACTGAGCCGAAAGCAGACGCTTCAACAGCTGAGCCACCCACAGGCGCCCAACTCTGTGTGGTTTTAAAATTCCGCAAGAAAAGGCATATTTGGGGATGTATGAATATTTTGTAGACTTTGAAACTTTGTGTCCACGCATCACGTTTCGTGGTCATCCAGATCTCTCGTTTTCAGAAAGCGTGTGGCTACCCCCGCCTGTATCGGCCAAATAGGGTGCTTTCCCCAGATCCCGCGTGCCTTGCAGAGAGACACCCTAACCCTGACCCTGCAAGGATTTCCGACCTCGGCCGTGGCCAGTTCCCGGGAGCGTCTCCGGCCGGGAATGCCTGACAAGGGAACAGCGTGTCTCATTCCGCTGCTCCGGGGATGGCCCCATATGGCCAGACGGGGCTTGTGCACCCAGCCCAGTTTCGCGGAAGCCGGCTTCCCTGGAGGCCGGCTTCTCCTTCGTGCACCTGCCCGTCCTGTACCTGGGAGCTGCCCCGACTCACCGGACTGGGATAGGGGTCGTTTTACCCCATCGTGGGGTGCAGACGGACAGAGACGTCAGCAAAAAGACTCCTGTCCATCGTGCATGTAGCAGCTCGTACCACGGGTGGGAAGCCCTTAAACCATAGAAACATGTTGTGTCCTTTTTCTGGAAACCCGAAGTCCAGGACTGTGCTGGGCTCCGCGCCGATTCCCGGTAGAGCCTCCCAGGGCCAGTCTGCTCCCTGTCTGTGTCCCCGCTCCCCGGGGCAGCTGGAGGGCCTGGGCCTCCCTTGGCTGACCCCACGCTGCCTCCGTGTGCCCGTCTGTGTGTAAACATTCCCACTGGTCTGGAAACACCGCACACTGGTCATGTCCCACCTGAGTCCGGCGTGACCCCGTCCTAACCAATTTCACAGACCCTTCCCCGATGTCCAGCAAAGCTCCCATTCTGCAGGATTTCCAGGGACGGCTCCAATATGGGATTTGGGGGGCAGGAACAGAGTGGGGGACGGACACAGTTCAACTGCGTCCTTGGGAAACCACTCATCTGCCTCTGGTTCCCATTGTGAATGCTTCGGGGATGCGGACTCACCCAGATGTGGCCTTCGGTGTCTGTTTTCTGGTACGGACTGTGCGGTTTTGCAAGTTTGCCCACAGGGCGGTGTCTCTGTTCCTATTCCTGCTCGGGGAAATGAGGAGAAAACATCTTTGCGAGCACGTCCCCTGCTGCACTCGACGGTCCCGTGGGGAGTTTGGGATCGGACATGCAGGTTTCCTGAAGGCATCACACACACACACACACACACACACACACACACACACACACACACACCTGTGTGTGCCCCAGCATGCCCTGTGTCCCTCGCCTCACTGTCGGATGGCCCCGGGTGGACAGAACCAGATCCGGATCTCCAGACGCTCCAGCCACACGTGCCTCTCCAGGTGCCGGGGGGAAAAAAATGCAGAAAACCTCAGGGTTCGTTGCTCTTTTCACATCTGTTTAGGCTAAATCCAGCTCTTGTGTGTGTCGGGGAAGGTGGTTTAGAAAGCGCCTTCACAACCAGGATGTATTTGTGTGTGTGTGTGTCTTGGGCACGAATGCCGTGGCCCAGACGAGTTCCGAGCCTTTTGGAAATGGTGGGTTTGTACGTCTCCCCGACGCGTGGAGGGAGGCGGCCGGCAAGCGTCGGTCAGCCTGTGTCGGTGGGTCAGGACGCGTCCTCACAGGGTCCCATGGACACGCGGCCGTAAAGTGTGGGAAAACGGAGAAAACATCCCCGGATTGGCAGACGGATTCCACACTGAGGATGTAAAGCATCTGGCTGTTCTGTAAAAGGCCTGCAGCGTCGATAGTGCGGGTTTCTCTGGCTTGGATTTTGTTTTCGTTTAGTCTTTTGTGCGGAACGAGGGAAGGAAGGAACGAAGAAGACAGGACACAGGGTGCAGACTCAAGACGGATTCCGTCCCAGCTGGCACCGCGGGTCCCGGAGGGCACAGAGCACTGAATGACGGCACGTGACCCCTCGAACCCTCTTCCCCAGAACTGAGTGCTTCCCCGGCCGTGGCGACGGTGGCCGGTCACCGGGTGCCCTACGCAGCCTTTTTTCTGCCGCACATTCTCCACCTCGGGGCAGCCACGGGAAAGCCGGGCTCTGGGTCCCCGAAAGTGCTCTTACGTAAGGCGAGTGCCTGCGCTTTTCCACGCGGGCCCGCGTATCAGGAGGACAAACAGGCATGTGGGAAAGGCATTCGGCTCGGCTCCCACCCGTGTTCGAGAGCAGTACTGTTGTGTTCGAGTCCTGGTGCTGATAGGAGGGAAGGAAAAACCTATAACGTCATGAAGAACGTGCATATGTGACAAGTGCATGTGCGACGGTGCTGATGAACACGACGGAGCTTTCCCAGCGTGACCGTGGTGGTGGTCCGCCGATACGTAGCACGGCGGTCTTGGGGGGTTATTTCTGCACGAAAAGAAAAAGGCTTATGCATAGTCAGTACCTTTCTGGTCTTTTGTTTCAAAGAAAGGAACATCTACGAATGTCTCGTTGCTGTGACAAAGAATTACCAATCAGGCAGCTTAAAACCACAGGAATTCATCAAGTCTCCCAGATCTGGAGACCAGATGTCTGAGATCCAGGCAGGGCAGGGATGCTGAGATCCAGGCGGGGCAGGACCACTGGGATCCAGGTGGGGCACAGTCGTGCTCCCTCCTGAACCTCTTGGAGAAGCTGCCTCTTCCAGCTGCTGGAGCTCCCGGCATTCCTGGGCTCGTGGCCATGTGCCTTCCATCTCTGCCTCCATCTTCACGTGGCGTCTCCTCTGTGTCCCTGTCTCTCCTCGTCTACGTCTTACAATGTCATTGGATTTAGGTCCCACCTGGATCACCATGCGAAGGTCCACTTCTCTGGGCTCACCCGGGTCCTCCTAACTAACTACATTGGCAAGAACCCTCTTTCCAAACAAGGCCCCATTTTGAGCTCCTGGTGGTGAGGACCATGACATGACTTTGCAAGGAGACACAGCTCAGCCGAAAACACCAATCTGTCCATCTCTTGAGTGCACGGTGCCTGTTGAGTTAGCTCAATGTCATACACCCCTCTGTGCTTGACACCAAGCAGGTAATTGCCAAGTAGTTGATGGGTGACAGACGTGACGCTTTGGGACATAAAGAATACTCAGGAAACCAGAAAAACAGACGCCCTCTTCACTCAACGAAAAGCCAACTGGTCCTGAGCCAGAGTTCTCTCTTCACTCCAAGCGCCGGACATCACTCTTGACTTGGCTCTCTCATTTTAGGGTCAACGCAATGCACGCTGGACCAAAGACGGATGGGGCTGGATGGTCAACTCCATTCCCTTCACCAGCCGCCTTCACCCAACTTCCTCTCAGTTTAATGTAGCAGGTGGTGTTTGAACCCATGCTTCGGGCCAGCCTTCAACAGGACGCATGAGTCTGGGACTCAGGTTGTCTGGATTTAGATGGTTTTTAAAGATTTATTTATTTATTTGAGAGGGAGAGAGAGAGCGGGCGGAACTGTAGAAGGAGAGAAAGAATCTCCAGCAGACTCTGCATTGAGCAGGAAGCCCCACGCACGCAGAGCTTGACCTCACGACTCTGAGATCATGACCTGAGCCAAAATCAAGAGTCAGATACTTAACCGACTGAGCCCCCCAGGTGCCCCCTGGCTGCCTGGCTTTGAATCCTAGCTCTGCCATATGCTAGGGACTGCAATTTCTCCAGATCTGCAGAAGGGTCCTCTTGCGGTAGGATACGGGTGCCATATTTCCATTGGTTCTCTTTCCAAAGAATGCTTGAAAGCACCCCACCCCGTGACTGTTGGGTTTGCCCACCTCTGCCTGATGTCACCTCCCCCAGCATGATATCGAAGGCTTTTGTGACCGCATCAAACTCAGCCCCCTCTGTAACTAACTCATCTCCTGGGCACTGGTGGGCTTCTCTTCCCAAGAGGACCCCATCTCCATCCTCCTCTGACTACGGGTGCGATGTGGTTCCCACCATCCTGCAGAACCGAGATCTTCATACAGCAACCAGGACTAGCAAAGTCAAGACCTGGCCTGTCGTTATTTTAATCCTCAAGGGACCCGGCTCAGACCTTATTATCAGAGATGGGACTCAAGAGGTCCACACCTCCTGTTTGTTCTCCCTTCCCTTTCTCTCCATCAAATTTGTACTTGTGCTTGAAGGCCCAACTCAGAGGCTTCATGACCCTGATTTTGGTGGGGTGGGTCAGGAGGAAGGAACAGGTGTAAGAGTACTTTCAGTAGGTCCTGCCCTTTCATTTCACATGGTCATTAGCTGCCTTTCTTACGGGACAAAAGGAGGCACAAAATACAATGGACCTTGGGCCGCTTTCAACGTTGGCTGTGATACATTTCAATTTGAAATATGGACTATCTGTAAACGTAGCATCAGACAAAGTCCATAAATATCAGGGCAAAGTCTCTATTCTCTGTTCTGATGGCCCACAAAGCAATGAATGGGCCCCAGTATCAACGGTGCAACCCCACTGACCTCCACAGGCTGCACCCCCATCCCTACATGGACAAGGAATGGTTTAACAGACAAATTATCCCCCCCAGATGTACAGAATATCATGGGTGCTCTATCAGCTGCTGTCACATGACATGAGCTAAGTCACACTCTACGTCGAAGAGGAACGAGGCAAATTATGGCTACTCTTCGCCTCGGGGGCACTTGTCCTACTTGGCACAGTTGTCCATCTGGACTGGTATGACAAGATTCCAAGAACTGGGCAGCTCAAACAATAGACACTTATTTCTCACTGTCCTGGAGGCTGAGAGTCTGAGATCCAGGCGGGGCTCAAGCTGGGAGTCTGAGATCCAGGCGGGGCCAAGGCTGGTTCCTCCTGAGGCTGCTCTCCGTGGGACATAGAACCCAAGTCTTCCCGTGTCCTCATGTGGTGAACTGAGAGGTCTCTGGTGCCTCTTCTTCTTCTCATCAGGACACAATCTCATCATGGTGCCCAGCTTCAGGACCTAATCTCAGTGTAGTCATTTCCAAGGGGGCCATGTCCAATGCCATCCCATTGCACGATGGGGCTGCGATATATGAATCTTGGGGGGACGCAGACCTCCAGTCGATAACCATTGGCGGTGGGCATGGCGCCCCCTAGAGTTGTCCCACATGGCGGCCCTGGGCTTCTTGTTTTGTACTGAGGGCTTCAGCCTACAACTTCTTGGCCCAAACGCTCTGTCCGTCCCATCTTGTGTCCTTCCTTCTCAGCTTTTACAGTCCTTTTGAGGCCACTGCCCTCCCCAGAGTTTTCCGACACCCAGCAGAGTCCAGCACCTGCCAGTCCTCCCCACCCCGCCCCCAAGGCCTCGACGTGTGTCCCTGCCTGATGCAATGCCCCCCGGCCACCATCGGGCTGAACCTTTGATGTCTCCTCCTCTTTGTCCACAACGATGCCTTCCTCACCGCCGCCAACCCGGTACCCAATGTGGGCCTGGCTCAGAAGATGTTTGTGTCCCCCGTGTTTGTGGGAGGAATGCATGAGCTCGTCCTGAAATCCCCCTGTGGGGAAGCGGGGAGCTTGGAATGCACAGATCTGTGGACAGGGAGCGTCCTCGCCAGGCTCGGGGATGGCAACGCTTTGATCTCAGGGGCGCCTCCCACGCAGGCAGGGAGCAGAGCTGCCGAGCAGGTGTGCCGGCTTCCCCAAGCGAGGAAGGCCGCTTGCTGTCGGGTGGTGCCTGTTTCCCTGCCGTGCAGAGCATCGGCCAGCCAGCTCTGCTCTGGGGAGGCCCGGGGCGACCTCCGGCGTGCACACACGGGCCTCACCCGCCCAGGCTGTGGGTTTTTTCATCTGAGCACGGGCCCCATTAGCTTTTGGCAAAGGGATTGCAAGTGGGTTCAGACTTTCCGCTTGGAACTTGCCCTCCCTTCCTTCCAAGCTGGGAGACAGGAAGTCAACACACGCGGAGGGTGGGGTTCGGAGGCCGGATCTCACGCGCGCCGCTGGGCTGCGGCCTTCCAGGAGGCTCCTTCCTGCTGCCGCCAAGGATGGAGAGCCGCTGGGGCCTCCTCTGGGTCTCGGTGCTGGGCTTCCTGGCGCACGTGCAAGGTAAGAGCCGACTCGGCCCCGAGGGAGAGCGGCCGTGGGTGCTGTCTGGTTCCTTCTCAAAACTCCTTCCTGAGCTGCTTCTGCTGAAAAACCGGGAGAAGCTGCCAGACGCGATTAGAGGATACGGGACTGGTGGATTTTGAGAGAGCCGAGGGGACAGCGGGTCACTCTGGAGTCAGGAACCCGGACCCAGAACAGCAGAACACGGGCCCACAGTGCTGGGAAGCAAGCGGCGCTCTCGGCCGTTCCGCTCTGCCTTTCCAACACGGCCCTCCTCCTCCGTGATTTAAGCTCAATGCGGGGGGCAAAGGGTCTCTTCAAGTCCTGGGTCCCGATGGAAAAGATCAGTTCGGCCGATTTTCATCGGGTAAACCCAGAGCTGGCACGCGGGTTTGGATTCTGCGGCTTCTTGGAAAAAGGAGAGCTTTCTTGGTTGCAAAAGAAAAGCCGTGGGAGTTGTTTACGCCCGGAGCTGCCACTGGAGATCGCGGCTGCTGCATCCCAGATGCAGGGATGGGTGGGGAGGGGGTGTTTGTTTGTAGGAGGGTGTGGCAGGAGGCTCTTTGGGAACGGTTGGGAACCCAGGAGCTACGGGACTGAAACAGCCCCTCTGGTCATTTTCGTGGTGTCCTTGCAAGCAAAGGGACAGGGGACGAGGGTGGGTTGGCACATGCTGTAGGTTAGGAAGGCAGAATTATGTTCCCACGTCCCCGTCGTGGTGCGTCCTGTTTTTCCTGTTCGGGGTGTGTTCAGGGACGGGGGCGTAGGTTGTCTGGGGGCCGGTGGGAAGGTGAGGGTCAGCTGGCGATCTCCGCCGGGATGCGACACATTCCGGAGCTCCTGGGTGCAGGGAATGTCCCCACATTCATCCTAGCAGGGGCTGGAGGGCAGATGCTGGTTTTAACACGGAGCTGCCCAGCGGCAGACCCAGCCTGACCTCCAGGAAAGCACGTCCCAGGGTTGATGTCGTCACCGTGCGGGGACAGCGGGAGGCTCAGCAAACCCCTTGGGACAGTGAGACCTGCACGGTGCCGTGCATCTGATGCTTCAGGGACGAGAGGGCCAAATTCCTTCAGGAGCCACTCAGTTCCTCAGGCATTGGTGGGAACGTTCGCTGGGTTAGGCTGTGGCCCATGAGCACCAAATTCCTTCCGTGACGGCCTCGTGTCCTGTACCCCAGGCACGCATCAGCCTCCCAGCCCCATGATGGGGCCCTGCTTGCCGCCGCCTTAGAGACGGCTACACTGAGGCACGGGGTGGGGTTCGATCACGGGCCCGAGGTTCTGCCGTCGGGAAGCAGAAGCAGAAATGAAACTTGCCAAGGCCAGCTTGCGGTTTGTTTCTCTTCTGTCGAGAAAGAAGGAAGGTCCTATCTTTATGCATGTTTCCCCCCTGAACGTACCGTGTCTTGTACATATGTTACTATAACGTCTTATTATCTTACGGTGCTGCACCCAGCTCTGTGGGGCGTTGTGGTTGGCTGATACGTGGAGAGTGGGATCCGTGCCCGAGGCAACAGGCCAGGCCACGCTGGGCTACGGGACTGTAGCCCACGCTGACCGCACCCCAGAACCAACCAACCAAGAGTCTCCCTTAATTCTGCCTCGTTCCTCGTGGACCCTCAATGACGTTTGATCTAGCTGATCTCTGGGTGTGAAGGCCAAGCCCTAGATGAGGCGTTTAAGCCTGTCTCCTTTTAGCCAAACCTGCCCAGCTATGTAGGGCAGTGGTTCTCCGCCGTGTTGTGCAGAGTCATCTGGGAGGGAGCTGGATTAAAGATGCCATGTAAGGTGCTGTCCCCTTGATAGGCTTCTTTGGTATGTGGGTGGGGCTTGGGACCTGTAGGTTCAGAAGCACCCAGAGTCATGCTGTGCAGAGTCAGGGCTCCCTGGGACGGATGATGAGTAAGCACCAGGCTATCTGGTTTACCCTTGGGTGGAGACCCATGGATCCGTGGCACAAGGGGCCAGCTGCTCTGGGGTTCCCCATTCAACCGTGCATCCACAGCCAGCACAGCCAGGCCGGAAGGGACATCCCCCAGGCAGACACGCTGCAGCCCGCCATTCTCAATGGGGGCTGCTTTGTCCCCAGGGGACACTGGATAATATCTAGAGTCGTGTTTGGTGGTCACGCCTGTGAGTGGGTCAGGTGGTGTCCTCAAACGGGTGGAAGCCAAGGAGGCCACCCCATGTCTGCGGCATATGTCAGAAAGGGATCCAGCCCCAAATGTTGCTGGAGCCCAGGTTGGGAAATCTTATGTTAGCAGGAGAGTCTCCATCAGCCTGAGTCTGATGTATGGATCTAGGTATTATCCACCTGATGTCTGTCCACCAATACATATGTACATCTATCTGTCCATCCATCCATCCATCCATGATTTATGTATCCATCCATCCATTGACCTATCCATCCATCCATCATTTATGTTTCTATCCATCCGTCCATCCATCCATCCATCCATCATCCATCCATCCATCCATCCATTCAATCATCATCCATCCATCCATAGTCCATCCATTCATCCATCCATCCATCATCCATCCATCTATCCAACCATCCGTCTATCCATCCATCCATCCACCCAACCATCCAACCATCCATCCATCTATCCAACCATCCATCCATCCATCTACCCATTGCACCATTTATCTAACTATCCATCCATCCACCTATCTATCTACGATCATTGTCCTTATCATCATCATAAATCTATAGACTCCAATCTATTTTAAGGAATTGCCTCACAGGACTGTGGAGCTGGCAAGTCCAAAACCTTCAGGGCAGTCTAGCAACTCAGCTAGGATATAACACTGCCGTGTGGAGTCTGACTCCCTTCTTCTCCAGGAAACCTCAATCATTGCATTTAAGGCCTTCAACAGATGGAGGAGACCCACACATTACCGACGGTGATGGGCTTTCCCAGTATGCGACTGCAGATGTCAGTCCCATTGACAGCATACCAGCACAGTGACATCTACACTAGCGTTTGACCCAATATCCGGGCACTGAAGCCTGTCCACATTGACACAAAATATGAAACTTTAGGGATGTTTTCATGTTTCTACTTCCACTGCTTGAGACACCAAGTCTGCAGGTTTTCTGGAGGGTTCCAATGTGCCTGTCCTCAGCCCTCGGGGTCTCCTGCAGCTCTGTCGTCAGAAATAACTCCTGTGTTTGTTTCTGGTGCTAGAGTGGAGCGGGGCCAGGTCTGTTAAATCTTGTAGCATACCCACTTTCCCTATGACCTTGAGCTACACCCTTGAAGAAGGTGTCCCTCTGGTGAGGACAGCTGCTGTAGAAATTGCTACATTCTTGAGAACGGAGGTGGCAAAGCTCGCAAAGCATTGTGCCTTCTGCTGTGAGTGTTTGGACGGGTTTCCCAGGCGACCCTGGAGCAAACCATTCGCAAGAGTTCTCCCAAAACTTTTTCTACTGGTAGTTGGGTTTTATCCTTGTGGATCCCAATAAAATATGGTCTGGACAGATGGTGATCCCCAGGGGAGGTAGTTGGAGAACTTTGCTTGGTGGTGGTCATCAGAATTGGAGGGGGTAGGGTCAAGACGCAGTCTCCCACCGCACCATCCATTCCTGGAGCCCCACTCTGGATGCATTCCTGGATTTGTAGGTGGTCCTCCTGTGTCGGGAATTCGGTGAGCTCCTGCCGCTTACCCAGGTCACGAGGGAAGCATCTAGTGTCCCCACCCCGATGTCGTCCGTGACCTGGACAGAGCTGAGAGGAAGGATGTCTGCAGAGTAGGGTCCCAGGGCCAACAGCTCCAACACCCCCTGGGACCTGCTGAGAAAGATAGTCTCAGCCTCACCCAGACCTGCTGAACCAGAATCTGTTCCTAAGAGGATTATGGGCTGATACGCATGCCCTTGAGGGTCTGAGAGGCGTGGAGACTGAAGTTCTGAGGCTGAGGAATGTACGTGGCCTGTCCTTGTGCAGCTCCGCTGAAAATCTCCTTTCTTTCCCTGCTAGGACTGGGGCCACGTGAGGGCCTCCCGTCCATCCTAGCAGAATGTCTGTGGTGATTCCATGGTTTAAGTCTGTTACAGGCTGAACTGTGTCCCCTCAAAATTCATAGGATGCAGCCTTAAGCCCAAGATCTCAGAATGGGGTTGTATTTGAAGGTGGGGGTCTTGAGAGATGGAATTACAGTAAAATGAGATCACTAGGGTGGCCCCCATCCCATAGGACTGGGGTCCCTCTAAGAAGAGGGGATGCGGACAGGCGCAGAGGGGTGGCTGTGTGAGCACACAGGGTCTACACGCCCAGGAGGGAGGCCTCAGGAGGCATCAGCCTCCACCCTCCAGGACTGGGTGGGAAGCCCACAGCCCGCAGCCTCAGTCTCTCCCAGAAGCTGGAGAGAAATGCCTTTCTCAGGCACACCCAGAGCTGTGGTAGCACAAGCTGTGTGTTACCCACATCCTCGGAGGTCTTTGTGCACATGTCCCTCTGGGAAGGTCTAGGACACAGCCTCCGATATTGCCTTGTCGGACAGTCTGCATTTCACGACGTATGTCTTGCCTTTCATCACCAATGGCCATCCCTTAGTCTCTTGTGACCAAGTACTTTCCCTTCCTGGGACCGTGCATGTTGTTAGGGTGGTGGGGTTTCATCCAGAGGGGACCTGGGGATGTTAGGAACCAGGACAACTGGTTGACCTTGCACGAGATGTTCCACTGCCCTGAGCTGCAGGATCAGGAGGGTGGCATGGGGCTCCAGGGACCACCATCTCATCTCCATAGAGGGTCTTCACTGCTGTCCCTGGACAGAGAGTCCCTCCTGGTGTCCCTGCATGGGCACGCAGCTGTGCAGCCTGAGAACCCAGCCCTCTTGCGTAACCCTTGCTGCTGCAGGAAAACAGAAACCTTGGAAGCACCCCAAAACTCTTACAGATTTAGGCACAGCTGTTCCAGAGGAAGTGGAGCCCGGAGCGGCGATGCACCCCCCACCCACCTGCGGACCGCACCCCGGGCTCCTTATCACTGTCCGTGCAAACCTAATACACGCGCTGTTAATTTTCCCTATCCTGGAGAAGAGCTCCGAAAATAAGCGTTCTGTACATTTATATATATATTTTTAAGAACAATGGAGCCGATTGAAAGGATTGGCCCCGAAGTTTGCTTTTAGTTAGCCCCGCAACTCGGGGAAATCAGTCAAACCCTACGTGAAGAAGCAACGCATACATTCCCGGACCGGATGTGGATACAGTAGAGAGTCAGGATTTCCGTGGTTGCAGGGGGAGCTCGGGCGTGGGCTTGGGCGTGGCTCCTGGCTCCCGGGGAGGTCCGTCGTGGCCCGTGGGCAAGGGGGCATCGGGGTGCCGTGATGATTCTTGCAAGTGCGGTCCTGCTGTTTGAGGATTCCGTGGGTTATATGGCCTCAAGGGTCCATGTCATAGCTGAGAAATTCAGGGCATGCAGACAGCACTAGGGAACAGCGGGAGTCTCAGGGTCGACGGGGGTTGGCGTTTCAACTTTGGTTCCTGGGTCCTGGAGACAACCATTCTTCTCCAATAGCTACTCAAAGACCCCAAATAGCTTTTTTTTTTTTTTTTTTTTTTTTTTTTTTTTTTTTGGTGGAGGGAGGGGGCTGCTGCGTATAACGCTGACCATCAGCCTCCCGACCAGCGTGAGCCACCGTAAGCCCACATCCCCGGGATCCCAGCAGGATCGCCAGCATCACAACCCCAGGACACATGATGCTGCTCACCCCCAACCCCAGCTCCCGGATCCAGCACATGTGGGTTTGATTAAAAGTCCCCGAGCTCGCTCAGCAAAAGGAGAAAACAGATGAGAAACAGGTCTTGGGACATGAGCCGCATCATGTGCTCCGAGTGGAAAATAATGCCGACGGCCTCGTGAGCACCGTCCCTCCCTCCCTGGGTGTCTTCCCAGGAGTGGCCTCGTCAGCCCGAATGAGCTCCCAGCCCAGCTAGGATCTGAACTGCATGGGGACCCTTGCCACGCCTTGGCCACAGCCCCTCCAGAGAGCGCTGGGTGCCTGGCCAGTTCCCCCTGCCTCGCAGGAGTGGACGGTCCCTCCATGGGCGCCTGATGCTGGCCAGAGTCCACAGCTGATGCAAGAGGTCCCGGGGACCCTCCCCTGCATGCATGCATGAGTTCTGTTTTCACACCAGCCTTGGCAGGGCAATCCCCACATTTGCAGATGTGGCTGCCTCATGCCCCTTTCCACCCGCCAGAGCTCGGGATGCACGTGCATCTGGGCCAAGGTGCTGCTGAGAAGGGAGGAGGCACAGAGCTGGGGAGGTTTGCAAAGGCATCGAGGGGGCTCCCTGGCCATTAATGCATGCAGAGGTGGCTGTCAGGGATCCTACATCCCACGCATGGGGTTCCCACCCTCTGGGTGCAGGCATTCAGAGAGGCGGGTCCGCGGTTGGGCTGGGCAATCCGGGCAGATAACACAGAGGCCTTTGCTTATCTGGGACAACAGGCGTGGTCGAGGCCTTGGGAGCAGCTTGCTGGGTGTGCGGTCATGGTGGGGGTGCCTGAAACTTTGGGGACGAGGCCCCGGTACAGCAGGGCCATGGTCGTTCCTGAAAGCCGTGCCTGCCCCAGGGATTTGCGCACGGGAGCCGCACGGAAGGGGGTGTACGTCCCCAGCCGCCCTGCAAAGGGGTTGATGCGCAGCCCTGTGCGTCCACCCTGGATGAAGGCGGCCAGAGCGAGCCCCGGAGGCAGCAGACAGGGCCAGGCTGTTCCTGCGCGAGCAACAGGCAGCGGCTGCTGCGAAGCGGACCCTGGTCAGGAGGACGCAAGCGTGGAGGCACCTGCACCTCCCACAGTGGGAAGCGGCTCCGTGCGATTGGCTCTGCCAGGGGGGCGGGGCACGTCCCCCCGGGGCCTCGTGTGTGGACCCCGGGGCCTGCTGCTGGGTGCACCCCGGCCTCCAGGCCCCTCAGAGGCATATGCTTGGCCAGCAAAGCTTGCTGCACAGGGAGGCCACCCAGCGTGCAGGGGTCACCCTGTCCCCGATGCCTGGTCTCCTTTGTGGAGCACGCGGCTGCGGCGGAGGCTGCCCGAGGGTCCAGCGTGATTCCGATCTACCCATTAGGCCCCTGGAAACCAGCTCCTGGTCTGTGGTCACCGGGGGTCTGGGGACGGGGCTGCAGAGCAGCTGCCGGTGGGTCTCCTGTGTAGACAGTGCAATGTTCTGGTCCTGGAGGCAGGTGGTCACTCCTTCCCCGCACCCTGGAGGAACGCGCTCTGTGCCGCCCAAGTGTGCGCGTTTAATGGGCAAATTCTCTCCCTGTAGCTGTTTGCTTGCCAAAAAAAAAAAAAAAAAATCGTTGCCCAAAAAGGGGACTCAAATGGGCCCCAAGTGGGAACATCCTCTGATCACGTTCTTATAATTTTGGGAGCAGCAAAAGGGGCAAAGCCAAGCGAGAAGGAGAGTCTCCGTGAGCAGGAGAGGAGTTTGGGGCAGCCGGGGGCCACCCTCTGTGGATTTGAAAGATCTGGGGTTTTCTTTAGAGAAAATGCACATGGATAAGGGTCGCCGGGTGAAGGAACACACACGGTGAATTCCAGAGAGTTTTGCCTGACATGGTGCTCAGCACCAGTACTCCTCCCGCAGGGACCTAGTAAGTCCCCACACCTGGAGACCCCACACTCCCTGCCTGTCCTATGCACAATGATGCACCCAGAGCGTCTCCAAGGTGAACCAGCGAAAAAGCAGAAATAGGGTCTTAGTTCCTGCCCAGATCCCAGATTTCCTTCCCCGTTTCCCCCACAAACCAGAAAGCCTCAGAACTGTCTGAGCTCCAGGAGGAGGAGGGCCCGGTTCAGAGAGCTTTGCAAAGGGAAGGTCCTGGCGAGCGAGGGGTTGCTTTGTGGCCGGGCCGGGCATGCACACCCGTGTGTCGGAGCACAGAAAGGAAAAGACCCCAGAAATCTGCCCATGCGTGTCCCGGGAACCCAGAAATGGGGCTCGGGACCAGCTCCTGGGGACGGTGTCTCGCCAAATGCCAGCAGCGCCTCCCGGCAGAGGTCAGGGAAGGCTTTGTTGTCAGGCCCGGTTTGCAAAGTGAAAGTAACACCGGAGCTGTCTCGCTCGGCAGGGGGAGGCTTGAGCTCGGGGTTAAATAGCAGAAAACAGCTGGTTTTTGTGTCCCTTTCACAGTTGGGGCAGGGACGTGTCCCAAACGGTGGCTTCCGGAACAGAGGGACGAGCACGGTGAAGCTGGCTAGTCCCGGTGGCGGCCGTTTTGGGCTGTTGTAAAGCTCTTTGTGCGGCTCTGACGGCCTTGTGTGCGGGCTGGGCTAACTGCTTTTGTTCTCTGCCTGGAGGGGAGGTTACTTAACTTTGCCTCATATGTGCTGCTGTCTGACTACGGGGGTGTTTCATTCTCCTACCGCTCCTACGTCAATGGCACCTTTGAAACAGCTCCCCCACCCCCTCCTCCGGGAAGACCTCCAGGTATGCTCACCTAAGAAGTGCATGGCCCGCTGCCTCTCTTTTTCTCCCTTTCAGGGTGCTCACGCACCTTGTCCTCCTGAAACAGCGGGGAGGCAGGGCTGATCGGGTTCACTGGCGCCTGCCCAGCGCCCAGCGGTGTTTGCGGAGTGCACGGGAGCTCGGCGTGTTGGAAACACTCCCGAGGTCCACTCGGGAGCTGGAAGGAGTTGAGATCCTGGGACGATGCCGTCCTCCTTAAAGACAGAGACAGCGTCAGGGTCTCCCAGAAGATGCATCTTGGGTGAAGGGCCTCGGCTGCTGGGAAAGACAAGATACTCGTTGGACAACCCCACGGGGAGGTGGAGACGCTCCGACCGTCCGCTGAGCTCTCGCCGTGGGCTGACCTCTGCGCCGAGGCTCCTGTCTGATTAGCGTGGACGCACGGGGCAAAGGGACCCGCCAGCAGCCAGGAGCCCGGGCCCCTGCCGCCTCCCGTCTGTGCCACTTAACGCCCTCTGTGTCCCCCACAGGTCAGCGTGACTTCGATTTGGCCGATGCTCTCGACGACCCTGGTGAGTGACCGTAGTTCTTGGGGGCTTTACTTCTGCAGCAGCTTGGCGGTTGCTTGGGGGTCTGGGGGTCGTTCCCCAGCAGGTTTTGCATCTGCCTCCATCGATGGGGCTGCTTGCTTTCCCCGGAAAGGGGGCATGGGGTTGCAGAGACCCCCATGCCCTGTCTTCACCACCTTTGAGCCCACCTGCCCGTTCTTGCTGCCAGAAAGCTGACTATTTGGCTCCTGGACCATGTAGGAGGGTCTGGATTCGGGTGTAGATGGGCAGCAGGGGTGTGCCAAGGTGGGGACTCTGTTTCCCCCGTGAGGCTGCACTGGGGTCCTCAGGCTTTAGTGCCTCAGGTCTCCACTGCTGGGAGGTCAGGGTAGCCCCCAGGGTGGATGGTTGCTGCCCCTGGTGAGGGCATCGGGTGGCATCTTCCAAAGGTCAGCCTGAGCGGCAGATACGAGGGGAAGGAAAACTCGGAGAAGGGGCACGTGGCTGTGGGAAGGGGCCAGGCTGCGGGTCACTGGAAGCAGCGCTGGCAGAGGACCCTGCCATTCTCGTCCTGGGGAGATGCTTATGACAGGGACACGCAGGGACTCAAATGTCCACACGTGCGTGCTCGTGGACAGCCGTGCACGGGGGCAGCAGAGCCATTCACAGTGGCTGGAAGGTGTGCGACCACGGTCCGTGCACGGAGGGAGTCTGGTGCAGCCCTGGCAAGGGAGGACCGCTGGCTCCTGCCTGCTGGTGGGTGGACCGTGAGGACATGGGATGCAAACTGCAGGGGGCAGTTCGAGCACGTGGCCTCGTCTGCTTGAAAGCAGCCCGGCCACTGTGCACGGCCGCGGTCCCTCCGTGCTTGCTCAGCCCTGTCCTGCCTCCTCTGAGCTCCTGTCCCCGCCGTCTGCACATGCAGACCTCACACCCTCACAGTCTGCTCACCCAGGCTGTGCTTTGCACCGCTGAGCACTGCTCGCCCGATGTCCAGGTCCCCAAAGGCTGGCCTCGAGGTCATGCAATCGCCTGGGGGAGCTGTACGCATCCCCGTTCCACTCTCCCGGACATGTGGGCACTCGGCGTTTGTTGAATGAATAAACACGCACGTGAAAGGAAGAGACAGAAGCAGGGTTGTGGGAGCAGAAGGCGTCTCCGTCTGCCTGTCTTTGCATCCCCTGCCTCTGCCCACCATAGACGTGGCCACGTTCCTGGTGGAAGGTGGCCACGGGCCCTGGAGGCTCTCGGCTCAGTCGGCCTTTGTGCAAAGCGTCTGTCCCTCACCTCCGGAAAGGCTTTGCTCTAAGTTGTGTGCTTAAGAGCCGAGCGGACCCCCTCAGATTTCCTCCCACGATGCCAGCCTGGCACAGCCCCCGGGGAAGATGGGGAGGTACGGACCCTGAGCGGCATTCTGTCTGCACCCCCTTCCCCAAATGCACGTGTTCCAACATGTCCTGTTCCCTGCCTTCCAGTTTTCACCTCTTGGGAGGGTGTGCACGGTTCCTTGTGGGGACTCGGGCCCATCCTCCGGGCTCACCGGTTTGCTTCCCCTCTGTGTCCGCAGAGCCCACCAAGAAGCCGAACTCAGGTGAGTCGGAACCCACGGCGTCCAGGTGTCTCCGACGAGGCGGGCCGGCCAGCAGGAGCAGCGCGGCTCATCGTGCCGACCCGCGTGTCCGATGGCTGCTGGGGCGCCGGTCTGGAACGTTCTCCCCAGAAGAAAGAAAGAACGTCTGGTAGCCGGGACCTTGGGGGTTGGGGGCTAACTAGATTCCGACGTGGGCACAGGGACCCGGTCGGGTGTGTCGATTATGCCTCCGTAATACACACGGGATGTGTTTCAGACATTTTAATAATGTGATATATAATTAGATAGCACATAGGAGGTCACGTGCGATATCCGTTCTTAAATTATATATAAGATAAATAATGTGAAATAAATAATAAATTATATATAACATAAATGATATAAAAATGGTATAAGATAAATAATGATAAATTGTATATAAAATAAGTGATATATAAAAATGATATAAAATAATGATAAATTATACATAAAATAAATAATATATATAAATGATACAAAATAAATAATGATAAATTATAATAAATAAATAATAATAATGATAAATATAATAAATAATAATGATAAATAAATAATGATAAATTATACATAAATGATATGAAATAATGATAAATTATACATAAAATAAATGATATATATAAATGATACAAAATAAATAATGATAAATTATATATAAAATAAGTGATATATATAATATATATAAAATGATAAATGGTATATGAAATAAGTGATAAATGCTATATAAAATAAATGATACATCATATAGTAAAATAAAATACAGAATTATAACTAGTCTGTAGCACACGTACCATAAATGATAGACAGCACATAGATTATGAAATTATATATGATGGGCTCCTGGGAGCCTGAGTCGGTTAACCTTCGACTCTTTGTTTCGGCTCAGGTCATGATCTCAAGCTCATGGGGTCGAGCCCCACATTGGGCTGGATGCTCAGGGTGGAGACTGCTTCAGATTCTTTTCTGTCCCCCGTCTTCACCCTCCCCTGCCCCCTCTGTCTCTCTCTCTCTAAAATAAATAAAGTGCTTTAAAACACAAATAAATAAATTGTACATAAAATAACTAATATGTTTATGTACCATATAATGAAATATAATAAATAATTATGCATATTATGTAGCACGTAATGCAGCATATATGACATACATGCAAATTAACATATTTATATAATATATATGTAATTATACATAATATATGGTATATATCATATAGCATATATCCTATATGTAAAGCAAACAGTATATTTAAATTATATAGCATGTGATTGTATATTATATACTATATATACGACACACAATATATATGTATCATATACACTATTAAATCATGCATAGAGTAAGTAATATATTTAGTATATTTATATAACAAAAATTTAACATACATTTGTATATAATATAGCACATATTATAATTTCATATTTATTACCTATAAGTAATTACTATAGTTAAAATTAAAGAAAAATAGAGAGAGATAACCAACAACCAGGAGAAGACCATGTTTAATAAGAAGCATTGACATCAATTTAAAAAAGGAGAATTTCTCTGCCTTTTTTTGGCTTTTTTTTTTTTTGCTGCACACTGATCCTTACCATTAAGCCTGCACCTGTCGGCAACCTAGAACTCTGGTACCATCTTCACCATGGAAGCTAGCTTCTAGGAACAGTGTGTGTCCGTGCGCGTGCATGTGTGTGTGTGTGTGCACGTGTGTGTGTGTGTGTGTGTGTGTGTGTGTGTGTACACGCACCCTCGTGTGGTTTTCCCTTTAAGTTGCAGTTTTCAGATTTTACGTCTCTCGGCTCAGTCATGTCCAGCGGGTCCGTGGCCATCTGTCACACCGTGAGCCGCAAACGTGAATAAGACAGAAAATCGGGACTTGCACGACGTCCGTGTTGTATAGGCCGCTGGTGACAGGAGGCTGTTTCTCTGCGCTGAAAATGCAATGTCGTTTCCCCGCAGATCTCTACCCAAAGCCGAAACCGCCGTATCACCCGCAGCCCGGGATGCCGGACGACAGTGGAAGTAAGTGTTCTCAGCCCTCAGGCTCCCTTGCAGCCTGCTTCCGTGACGCCTGCCTTGTCTTAACGGCGACGGGGGTCATCAGGCTGGTTTTGGAATAAGGAGCAGCTCAGTTTGCAGGAAACGGAGTTGAATTCCTAATTGGGAGGGGGCCGGAAGGTTAAATAATTTTATTTCCCCTTGCTCTGAGCTCTGGAAAATACCGCATGCTCAGATGGTCTTGTATGTTCTCGGGATGCATTTTTTTGATGCTGAGGACAAGTTCCTTTCCCACGTGTTTGCAGAGCTGCAAATTATGTCCTGTTCAACCCCCCCCCCCCCGAGTGTGTCGTGCATCACAAGTCATTTTTACCCTCCCTGTCTCCTTGGCTTTCAAAACCTGACAGACCCAGTTCCTGCAGATTTCCTAAAAATAAATAAGTAGATAAAATTAAGGGAAACATTGTCAGTAAAGTCCTTAATAATTGCGTAATGCCAAAAACCTAAAACCTGCCCAGAGTTTGAAAGAATTGTGATCCTTCTTTTATGTCCCTTTGTCGTCTTTGTCTGAGGAGAGCCTTGTTGTATTTTAAGTAATTTCATGATGAATTCAAGAGCTCGGACTTGGCGATAAGCTCTCTCTACCTGTGAGCTCCCTTTGTCTCTCCCCATCTCCCCATCAGAGCTAAACATAATACTGAATTTTATATAGAGTATTTCCTTCACTTTGCGTCATTTTGGTTTCTGCCGGATGTGTACACCTAAACGACCTATTTTGGGGGGATGATTTCCCTCTGATCACCTTCAGACATTCTGGCCTCCCTGACTTCCCATCTCTGCAACGACCAGTCTGTTTTCTGTGTCTACGACCTTCTCATTGCTTTGTTTTTCTTTGTGTTTAAATTCCACATATAGTGAGATGTATGGTCTTTGTCTTGCTCTGTCTGACTTAGGTCACTCAGCATAATGCGCTCAGGTTCTAGCCATATGGTCACGGGTGGCAGGCTTTCCTTCTTTTCATGGCCAAGTAATATTTCATTATATCCATATCTGTTGTGATACATACATTACTTTGTGAAATATATATTACATACGGATACCATAGTTCTGTATCTGTATATATTACAATATATATTACATTGCAATGTACGTATTACATATAGATACAATATATCTCTATCTGTATATATGGTAATAGATACATTACATTGCAATATACATATTACACATAGATACAATATATCTCTATTTGTATATGTGGTAATAGATACATTATATTGTAGTAGGCATATTACATATAGATACAATGTATCTCTATCTGTATATGTGATAATATATACATTACATTGTACTATTCATATTACACATAGATATAATGTATGTTTATCTGTATATATAGTAATAGATACATTACATTGGAATATCTATATTACATATGGATACAATGTATCTCTATCTATATATGGTAATATACATATTACATCACAATATGCACATTACATATAGATACAATGTATCTCTATATATGGTAATAGATATGTTACATTGCAATATACATAGTACAAATAGACACAATATATCTCTATCTGTATATGTGGTAATGGATACATCACATTGCAATATACATGTTACATATAGATACAATATATCTCTGTATATATGGTAACAGATACATTACATTGCAATATACATATTACATATAGATACAATGTATCTCTATCTGTATATGTGGTGACAGATACATTACATTGCAATATACATGTTACATTGTTTGCAACATATAAAAATTCTCTTTCAAACATACTACATATAGATACAATATATCTCTCTGTATACATTACATTGTAACATATACTACATTCTCTTTATCTGCTCGTCTATCAGTGGACATTGGAGGGTGCTTCCTTCTGTTGCCTGTTGTGAATAATGCTTCAGGGAACATGGGGGTGCAGATATCTTTTCAAGACAGTAATTGTTTCCTGTAGATAAACAATCAGTACTGGAATTACTGGATCTCGGGGTATTTCTACTTTTAATATTTCGGAGGAACCTCCGTGCCGTTTTCCAGAGTGGCTGTACCAGCTTGCATTCCCACCATCAGTGCAGGAGGGTTCCCCTTTCTCCACGTCCTCGCCAACAGCTGTCGTTTCTTGTGTTTTGCATAGTAGCCAACAGGTGTTATATAATCTCCAGTTTTTATTACGTTTGCACAGTCTGGATCAGAAGTAGACACTTGCATAGCACGGGATGATTTAGGAAAAAGGGCCGTCTGTGACTTCTGCAGGGATGGGCACATTTTTGACCAGGGGTCTGGACAAGAAACCCCAGACACAGACCCCGGGGAAGGTGGGAAGCTGAGGTTTGACCAGGGTTAGGTTGGAGCTCAGGGACCAAATTATGTCTCAGTACCTGAGAGAGGTCAGAGCCGGAGAACAGAGGGAAGGGAGCACACCACACAAGCAGGCTGGGGTGACCGGCTGTTCTCCTGGATAATAGCTAGTTCACTCTCAACGTCCTGCAGTATTTATAACAATAAGGTCCAAGTGTGCAAAGAAACACTTTACAAGTGTTGGGAAAATAGATGGATGTGGCTTATGAGCTCAGGGTGCAAAGGATCCTTAGTTGAGCTACAAAACAACACCTACGCGTCCATCAGTGACATGGTGTGGGAGGCGGACCACGGAGCCCAGCGTCTCAACGCACAGCGTCCACGTGCATCACCATGAAGATGGCTCGCCAATGTGAGCAGAGTGGTGAAAAATGCTGAAGTGCATGTCGGAAGGTTGCTCAGATTGTAGATCCGAGATGTTCTTCCCACAAGAAAAAGGTTCTGTAGCTGGTGTCTGTGGTGATGGGTGTTAACCAGATTCTGAAATGCGGAGAAATACACCGTCGTCATGTTGTTCCCCTGAAACTGGTATAGTCTTGTACGTCGATTAAACCTCAGTAATACAAGTATGATTTATAGGACATATGTGTTATAATATAATATAATATATAATTATAGAGCATATAGGTAGCTCACATGCAATATACATTCTTAAATTATATGAAATCAGTAACATATTTATATACCATATAACAAAAGACAATGTATATTATATACATTGGAGAGCATATATAATATGGCATATGTAATAAACATGTAAAGTAAATAATATATAATTTATATATTTATATATAAGATATATAATCTATATATAATATAAATATTTATATATATTTATATAATACAATTTATATAAGATATAGTATATATAATTTATATTCATAATTTTATATAATAATTTATATAAATAATGTATATAATGTTTATATAATGTATATGTTATAATGCATATGTATATATACATATATACATGCATATGTATATATAATGTATAACATATAATGTATATGTTTATATAATGTATATGTTATATATAAAATTTATATATTATATAATAGGCAATTATATATAATATTAATATAATATAATTACTAACAAATATAATATACATAATTATAATATAATGGAAATATATAATAGCATATAATATATTATGTAGCATAGATGCTACCTATAAAATAAATGATACATGCTGTATATTTATATATCATAGTACATATATAACACATAATATATATTATATGTATCATATACATTACTAAATTATATATAAAATAAATGTTATATTACATAATAAAATTTAGTAATGTTATTCAATAACACATATGTATTGTATTATATGGTATTTTATATATTATTTGATATGTCATATATATGAGATGTATATGTGATATATATGATGCACGATATGTGATATATAAATAAATATTATAGTTAAAATTAAAGAAAAAGAGAGAGAGATAACCAACAACCAGGTGAGGACTGTATTTAGTAAGAAAGCATTGAGGTCAATTTAAAAATACACCAGGAGAATTTCTCTGTCTTTTTTGACTTTTTTTTTTTTTGGCTGCACACTGATCCTTACCATAAAGCCAGCCCCTCTCAGCAACCTGGAGCTCTGGCACCGTCTTTGCCATGGAAGCTAGCTTCTAGGAACAGTGTGTGTGTGTGTGTGTGTGTGTGTGTGTGTGTGCACGTGTGTGTGTGTGTGTGTGTGTGTGTACACGCACCCTTGTGTGGTTTTCCCTTTAAGTTGCAGTTTTCAGATTTTACGTCTGTCGACTCAGTCATGTCCAGCGGGTCCGTGGCCATCTGTCACACCGTGAGCCGCAAACGTGAATAAGACAGAAAATCGGGACTTGCACGACGTCCGTGTTGTATAGGCCGCTGGTGACAGGAGGCTGTTTCTCTGCGCTGAAAATGCAATGTCGTTTCCCCGCAGATCTCTACCCAAGGCCCAAACCGCCGTATCACCCGCAGCCGGGGATGCCGGACGACAGTGGAAGTAAGTGTTCTCAGCTCTCGGGCTCCCTTCCAGCCTGGTTTTGTGACACCTGCCTTGTCTTTACGGGGGGGGGGGGGGGGGGGTCATCAGGCTGCTTTCGGAATAAGGAGCAGCTCAGTCTGCAGGAAACAGAGTCGCACTCCTTAGCGGGAGGGGGCCGAAAGGTCGAACCGACATCACTCATTTTATTTCCCCTTGCTCTGAGCTCTGGAAAATACCGTGTGTTCAGTCTTGTACGTTCTCATGATGGTTTTTAGTGATGCTGAGGACGGGTTCCTTTTCCGCTCGTTTGCAGGGCTCCAAATTATCTCCTGCTCATAAATGCCCCCTGTGTGCACCGTGCATTACAACTCATTGACTCTCTGTGTCTCCTTGGCCTCAAAAACCTGGTAGACCCAGTTCCCATAGATTTCCTAAAAATAAATAAGGAGATAAAATAGAAGGAAACATTGTCAGTAAAGTCCAGGGGTGATCCAATAGCACCCAAAACCTAAAACCCAACCACGTAGAACCACGTGAGCCTGGGCTACGTCAAGGGCTTCCAGAAGCGTTCCTCACGTCCCCGTGCTTCTTTCCGACAGATATCTACCCAAGGCCGAGGCCACACCCTCGCCCCCAGCCCGGCGGTTCTGATGGTGGCGGAGGTAAGTGTATTAATCCTGAATTCAGAAACGTTGGGAATGGATACACTTGAAATTCTGTCCACGATGAAGTGACAATGGTTTTCGAATGCCCAGCAGCTGCCTTACTAGCAGCCCGCTCCCATGTTGGGGACAGAAGACCCAGCCCCCTAAATCTCCCCATCAGAGTGCACATGCTCAACTCTGTTGGCTGGAGTGGTCTACGCAGTCCCCCGTACCCTCCCCAAATCCCTGGCCATGGCATTCTGTCTCCTCCATGATGTTCATGAGGGGTCATGGTGGACACTGGTCTCAGCTCATGGATGTTTCTGGAGATGCCCACTGGAAGCAAAATTAATAGGAAATCATGAGCTCTCCAGAGCCTCATGACAGCCTCTTAAAGATGCTGCCATGTCTTTGGTGGCTGGCCCTTATTGGATGGCAGGACAGGTTTCTGGAAGCTTCTTTCCCGGTGGTCCCCACAGCTCTGGGCAGGTGTCCCTGATGGAGCAACTCTTGTTGAGAGAAATTGGACAATTTTATCCAACCCCAGGATGGACAGCTGGGCTTCTCTATGGGAGTTTCTAAGAGACAAGACAGAGACCAACTATGGTCTCATTATTACAGGGAAGGAGAAAGAGATACAGGGTGACTACAGATGGTTTCCCAAACCCTGAGTAGATCCCCTTGGAGGTCATCTGGGCTCCAAGTAGCTCAGTCCGGTATGCACGCCTTGGGAGGGCAGGGGGCATTGGAATTCTGTTGGGGAGAGAAGGTTGTTTGGAGAGATGGGGGGGTTCATGCAGACAGATTTTGCTAAAGGATGCTTAGGGCATCCCAAACCCCTTTACGTGCATCTCAGGGGCCATGTCTTGGCTCTTGGGGACAAAACATGCAGGATTCAGCCACTTGGGTGCAGTGAACAGGCGTACGCCTTCTGTGAGGGTTTCCAAGCAGGCGGACGCCTTCTGTGGGTTTTGCCAAGCAGGTAGACTCCTTCTGTAGGGTTCTCCAAGCAGGTAGATGCCTTCCGTGCTGTTTTCCAAGCAGGTGGATGCCTTCTGTAGAGTTTTTCAAGAAGGTGGATGCCTTCTTTTGGGCTTTCCAAGCAGGCAGATGCCTTCTGTGGGGTTTGCCAAGCAGGCAGACTCCTGTAGGGGCTTTCCAAGCAGGTAGATGCCTTCTGTTGGGTTTTGCAAGCAGATAGATGCCTTCTGTTGGGTTTTCCAATCAGGTGGATTCCTTCTGTGGGGTTTTCCAAGTAGGTGGATGCCTTCTGTTGAGTTTTCCGAGCAGGTGGACACCTTCTGTGGGGTTTTCTGAGCAGATGAACTCCTTTTTTAGGGTTTTCCAAGCAGGTAGATGCCTTCTGTGTTGTTTTTCAAGAAGGTGGATGCCTTCTGTAGGGTTTTCCAAGCAGGCGGACACTTTCTGTAGGATTTTCCAGCATTGAACTGAGCAGTGCATGTTTTCATGGCATTAGCAACTGGCCAGCTCAGATGTGAGGTCTGGGGTCTCCACTGGGACCTGCGTCCCTGTGGGTGCACAGGAGGCAGCTGGAAGGTGGGTAGGCTGTGGCTTGTGGCCAGAGCCGTTAGACAAAATACACAGTTTCCTATCTGGATGGTGATCACTGGCCATGGGAACTGCTGCTGCCTCCTGACACCCCCTTAGCACCCTGCCACCCTAGGGCAACTCCCATCCTGCAGGTGGGCTCTGCAGATAGGTTGGCCCCCATCTCTCAGGGCCCTGAGGTTTCTTCTGATTGCAAACACAGACGTCCCCGCAATGGCCCCAGTGGACAGGTCAGGCCCCCTCACCAGCCTTTATGTATCAGCATCCCCAGAAAAGGGTCGGGACTTTTGGTGCCTGGAAAATGTTAACAAAGGGAATCACTGAACACAAGAGGGACCTTTGGAGACCCCAGTGCACATTAAATTTCTTTCTATTTTGACCAAAAAATTCCTTAAAAATGCTGGCTCTGGATATAAGCAAGTTTATTCAGAAGAGGGCAGGGAAATTCTGGGGAGCACACATCACCATGCTCCTGTTTCCCAAAAATAGCACCAGATCCCACAGGGTAAGGACTCAGTCCAAGGACACTGTCCCCAGTTGAGACGATGCTTGGCAAATGCAGGTTGAGCTTCTGAACATCTGGCTGTAGATGGAGGTTCCCAGGACCCTCTCTCTGGGTTCTGTTAATTTGCTAGAGCGGTTTAGACAGGTGTTGGTTTACCTTATGGGATTTGATGAAAGATATGCACAAGCTTTTGGGTTAACAGGTTCATGGAGTGAGGTCTGGAGGGGTCCAGACAGGAGCTTGTGTCCCCATGGAGTGACGGTGCATTCCTCACTTCAGCACGACCTCGACTCCCACTGAACCCAGTCCTTTTGGGTGTTAGGCAGGCTTCAATCACGTGAGCACGATTGATGATGGATTAAATCATGGGTCATTGGGATTAACTCATCCTGTGGTGTCTTTCCCATCCCCAGGGGTCACACGTGGCTTGATGGCCACGTGTGACCCGCTCATCATGGGGGCACTTGGTTCCCCTGGCAACCAGCACCCATCTTTAGGGGATTTTCAGAAACACCTTCATTGACGTCAGCTCAGGTGTGTTTGGAAATTCCAAGTTTTTCAGTAGCTTCCGCTTGCAAGGAGGAGTTCCATAGTGTTTACGTGAGCACGTGCCGTGTGCGGAGGCTGGTTCTGCAGCAGTCACCCAGCGGCATGGTGGAGGGGCAGGAATGAATGGATGGGACCGTGTGGAAGCTCCGGGGTACCAGCCAGGGTCAAGGTGGTCTTAGCACGGGGGCTGAGACTGGAACGGAAACCTAAATTCAACACAGAGGGCATGTGCAAAGGCCCTGGGGTCACGGTCTTCCTCTGCATTCTGCACCTCCCTTCGGCTCTCAGATCATAAGGGGCCCATCCATGCACTTACCCTCCCCAGGCTGCTGGACCACCCATACGCTGTTCCCACAGGAAGGATGTCATCCCACCTGGATGGCACTGGGGACACCTGCACTTTGGTCCCAGTGTCCTGGTTTCATGGAAGGGGATGGCCACGCTCTCCATAAGCTGCCGGTGGGCTGGGGTTGACTGAGCGCGCTGTCTGCACGGGGTCTGAGGGTTGGTCTGTGTTCCACTCCACAGGTTACTTCGGCAACACCGACCGGGATGATGGCCGCTACCCGCCCAGACCCAAGCCGCCCGCAGGTATGCCCATGACTTCTCTCACTAGACTGGGGCATGGCACAGAGGCCTGGGGGCAGAGCTGGCCCCGAGCGGAGGACAGGGTGCACAGGGCGTCCGCATCCCGTGCCTTATTGGATGGCGTGCTCCGTGCACCTGTCCCTTCTGGAGGTTGGTGCTGTGGGCGACACTGGCCGCGGGGCCGATTGCACTTCCAAGTGGTGGTCGTATCTGTGTACACCTGTGTGCGTGCGTACGTCTGTGTGTACCCACGTGTGCATTCCTTTATAGTCTGCACACACCTGTGCACGTGCCTTTCTGCCGACACGTCTGTCCATATGGGTACCCTGCAAGGCGTAGGGGTTTACAGACACGTAGCTTTGTAAGGATCTCCACATTCACGCACGATCTCTTTATAGACATTTACAAGTGCATCTGTCTGTATGCATGTCTCTGTGCAAATTTACTTATGTTGTATCTTTTATATACATTTATAGAAACATCTTTGCATGTGTATGGCTCTGTATATCTTCACTTAGGTATATATCCCTTATATGTGCGTGCACATATCTACGTCTCTCCCTATTCGCGTACGATACCCTTATCAACATTTGCACATGCACTTGTCTATATACAGGTCTCTCTCTAGATTTACTTACCCACGTATCCATTATATACACGTACAGAAACATCTCTGCATACAATGTTTCTGTATATCTTATATACAGATGCCTCTATATATAATTATATAAAGACGTTTGTATACATACGTCTGTATATATCCGAATGCACATATCCGTTGTATATGTGAGTGCGTATTTATGTCTTTAGATTCATGTACAGATCCCTTTATAGACATTTCCAAATCGCCTGTCTGTACATGTCTCTGCACATCGTGGCTTATGCACGTATCCCTTAGTCACATGCATAGAAACATCTTTGTATGCACCTGTCTCTCTCTGTCTTGTCGTAGGAATATATCCCTTATATATGCATGTACATATTCATGTACAGATTGCTTTATAGACATTACACATGGTCCTTTATATACGCATATCTCTATATATCTTTTTAAAAAGATTTTATTTATTTATTTGATAGAGAGAGATCACAAGCAGGCAGAGAGGCAGGCAGAGAGAGAGGGGGAAGCAGGCTCCCTGCAGAGCAGAGAGCCCGATGCGGGGCTCGATCCCAGGACCCTGAGATCATGACCTGAGCCGAAGGCAGAGGTTTAACCCACGGAGCCACCCAGGTGCGCCTGTTCTCCTTCTGCATCTGTATGCGGGTATATACATCTTCATGTGTATTCATATACTTGGATAGGCACGTGTGTATATTTTTATGAGTGTTTCTATGATTATTGCTGTACTTTTATGTACTTAAATACACATTTATGGTGCACATGTGTGTATAGAGTCACGTTTCCAGCTTTATGCTGATGCACACGTTCACAGGTGTATGTAAAGGTTTAGTGGGGCGGATGTTCTCTCTATCACGGGACTGGGGATGCCTGCAGAGAATTTTTCATACGTAAACCAAAGCGCAGATAGTCAGGACGGAGCCCTCTGCAGGCCTAGGCTCCAGGCTGGACTGCGTGAGGCTCTGTGTCAGGTACACGGGGTTTCTCCTCTGTTCTGTCACGCGTGACGTGTTTCAGAAGAGGTGAGGACTTGGCCCCGATACTTGGCCAAGGGACACCCATGTGGTCTGGACATGCGGGGTATGTGTTCCCCTTCTCTCTGCCATGTTCAGCACTGGGAACAAACAGCTTTGCCTTCGAGGTTGTGACCAGCCAACCGTAAGAATGTCTGGCTCCTAAGAAAGGACGTATGTAATAGGGTTTGCCTGCCCAGTGTGCCCGTGTCATCCACGTACTTCTGTGTCAAGTTGACCGGTCCTGCTTGCATCTCTGTGCAGGAGAAGGACACACCTGCATTCCCATAAGGCTCTCAGGGTTCACGTGTGCTCTCCGAAGGCACCGAGCTTGCCATACGGGTCTGTCTTGGCATGCATTGTCCTTCCAGAAAGCTGTGACTTGAGGGAGGCAGCCTTGGTGGCACCCACTCTTTGCCACCCTGTGGGGCTCTCTTTGGGCTGAGTCGTGGGCATGGCTTTGGGGCCATCACCAGGAACCCCATGGTTCCCAGCAGAGTGTCCCTGACGCGAACCTTCTCTCCTGCAGGAGGCGGTGGGAGCTACTACCCCAGCAACGACGGGTCCGGAAACACGCACGGTACGCCCGGCCCCCAGCCCCCCGGTGCATGGTGGGGTGGGGGTCGTCTCTGCAGGGCTCCCCCTTCCATACCCATCTCAGCCTCTTCCTGGGGTCTCAGGCATTGGCGCTCTGTCTGCTGGCGTCCACCTCTCCGAGCTGACCCTCTGACTTGGCCGCGTCCTGCTGTCCAGGGGCACCAGCGTCCGGGTAGTGGGAAACAGAGTGACAGGCAGCGGCAGTCGCTGGGGGAACAACATTCAACACATCAGGGACTTTTTGTAGGCGGCTGACTTACCCACAACGGGAAACACTTCACGAGGGCCGACTGTGCCCAAAAGGAAAAGCCTACAGGAGTGATTCTTGGGTTTTTACTGCATTGAGTTCTTTGCCATCATAACGGCAAATCTCGAAGCCCTCGGACGCTCCTGCTTCCGTCAGGGACGACTGAGAACCAAACGTCATCGCTGGGAAAATGAAAAGCCATGGATTGATTTCTTTTTTAATTGAGATACGACAGACAGGAAACATTGTATCCAAGTCTAGGTGTACATAGTAGCGACTCGACATTAATTCTATGCCGCGGCTCTAAGTCTGGGGAGCCTCTGTCCGCACACATAGTTACAAATTTTATGTTTTGTGTCTATCGCTACACATGGTTACAAATTTTATTTTTTGTGGGTCCGTGGGCACACACAGTTACAAATTTTATTGTTGTTTAATTTTTAACATATTTATTTATTTGAGAGAAAACAAGAGAGCACAAGCAGGGGAAGCAGCAGAGGAGGAAGCAGGCTCCCGGCTGAGCAAGGAGCCTGATGCGGGACTCGATCCCGGGACCCTGAGATCATGACCTGAGCTGAAGGCAAAGGCTTCACCCGCTGAGCCGGCCAGGTGCTCTGCACATTTTATTTTTTTACTGTAAAAGGAGAACCTTAAAGATTGACTCCCTTAGCAACTTCTAAATACAGGATACGGGATGGTTAACCCATAACCGAGGTCCCCAGGCTCTCCGTGATGTCCCAGACGTCATTCATCCTAAAACCACACATTCATCCTCTAACACTCCTCTTGGCCCAACAGTCAATTTATGGATTAATTTCAAAGCATGAGGTTTTTTTCTGTTTGGCATCAGCTAAGGGTTTTGAGAATCGTATGTGAATGGAGTGATTTTATCTTTTCCATTGATACTAATATCTGTATGGGACACTGGCCTTTGGAGATGTGGTCCCATGAACCTTCCTAATTTCTGAAGGACACGTATTTATGTGACATCCTATGTTCCAGAGTGAAGGTGAAGCACGTTGCTCCAACAGTCTGCTTTAAGGGGCAGATCCCTGTCACCCTATGGATGGCCCCATCCCCATAAGGCTGTCCCTACAATGTGCACACGCTTCTATGGGACAGGGGATGTGTGAAGGGTCCTAGTTGCATGGGGTCAAGAGGTGTCTGTTTTAAACTCAGTGTGCCAACGTGATGCCCCCATCATCCTCTTTCCGTGCAAATGCTGGGACTAAAGCTTATCCAGTATTTTGATAAGCAGGCATGGGGAACACTGTAGGGTCAGAGGATGCCCCACATCCCTCCAGGGCAGGGAGGTGTCCTGATCCGGGAAATGTGTTTACCCCATGCACGCATCTCTGGAGTTTCTCCCTCCTGGAGGGTCCTTTCTAGAGCCTGCTGTTTTGTTCTTTGCTGGATTCATAAGCAGGAAACCTAGGACTTGTCTAGCAGTGTTCCTGGGAGCCCTAAGGATACCTACATTTCCCCCCTAGGAAATGAGTCAGGACTCTGATCCCATGTCAGTATTTCTTGGGGAACTATCTCTCCCCAAGTGCAGAAAAACCATGCAGCCCTGTCTGTGCCTGGACCCCTGTCCTGGGGGCGCTGAGATGCACCAGGCTGAGTCAGCTCTCAGATGAGTACCGAGGACTAGGTTCATGGAGCAGGTGACCACGTCCACCAGCGTCTCCCTGGAGGTGGCAGAATGCACTAGGCACACCCCTTCCTCTTGCACAAAGGAAACCAAGGCTAACAGACTCGTGACCTCATCCTAGTGACCTCGTTTTACCTTAAAGACCCCACCTCCAAGCACAGTCCCCCCCTGAGGTCCCGGAGAGCTAGGCGTTCAACATATGAATTTTGGGGAGGGAGACACGGCTTAACCTGTTACCCGTTTGTCCTCTGATACCTTGGTTGAGAAATGGGTCTCCAGACGTGAGAAGAAGGTGCTAGAAATCTTTCTGTTTCAGTGGCCGGATGGCTATGATCTGTCCCCACGGCACGCCCCGGGCTGGCCTCCTGGAAAGCATGTTTGCACAGGAGCTCAGGCCAGCCCCCGGTCTTGGGACGCGAGCATGGTGTGTGCCCTTGGCCACAGGCTCCAGAGGGCGTCCGGGGAAGCCATGGCGTCCCGCAGGTCTTGTAGGCTGACCTCAGCTCCTGCTCCCTGGGTGTCAGTGGCCACCTCGTGGTGACTGCGCTCCTTCCCTCTGCACGGGGAGGCTGGCCTGGAAGTTCCGCTTGTGCTGGTTTTCTGAGCCGTGTCGCCCAATGTTCTGGAGGGTTCTCTTCTGTTTCACGTGCTCTTTCTATCCTGCAGGAGGAGGGCGCTCTAGACCCAAATCTTACGGAAATAATTATGGTAAAGGAATTATTTCTTATGAGCTGTGTGCGGAGAAACTGTCCTTGGGGAGAACTAACACCCCGTCTGGGCGCTGGCGGGAAGCTTCTGCTATTGTCTCCGGCGTGGAAACGAACGGCCCCGCAGGGTCTGATTCGCGTCCACACCTTTGCATGCCGTGACACCTTACTTTCTTGCCAGGAAGTAAGTAAGCCCTGCTTCCAACTGAAATATGTGTGTGTGTGTGCACGCGTGCATTCGTGCTCCCCTGTGCGCAAACGTGTGTGCCAATGTGTGTGTGTGCGTGCAAATAGGTGCGTGCCAGGCAGGGCAGACGTTCATGGACGAATGTGTGCATACATCTGTCCATGCGTGTGTGTACCTTCCTGTGCATGTGGCTGCGCACACGTGTCTACTTGCTAATGCACACGGGCATGTGTCCTCGTGTGCACATGTGTGTGTCTGTGTGCGTCTGTGCATAGGGATTTGCACGTAGATGTTTGTGTGTCTCTCTGTGTGCACCGTGTGTGTGCGTGCAGGTGGATGTACGCATGTGTGTATATGTGGGGCTTGTATGTGCCTGCAGGTGTGTTCGCATGTGATCTGCCTGCGTGGAGGTGTGCACGCCCCCGGGGGTGGAGGTGTCCGCGCGGGTAGTGCCGTGTGCATGAGTGATGGTGTGCGTACACGTTATGATTCCATGTGTGCACAAGCATGAATGCTCATGCGTGCTCGTGCGCGTGGGTGGAGGGGCGCGCATGGATGTACCCGTTCGCAACGCGCACGAGCATGAGTGTGGCTGCGCGCACGTGCGCCCGCAAACGTGTGCGCATATCCAGTGCCCCCACCAGGAGTGAAAAATGCATTGCCTCGTCCCTCCCTTGCCCCCTGGCACTGCTCACCATGTATGTAGCCCCTCGGACAACCCTTCCTGTGGCTGTGTCCGCCCCCTCCTCCGGGAGAAGGTAAGCTCCCCGCAGGCACTCGGAGATCCGCGTCCGTCCGCGGCGCTTCCCGCTGCTTCTAGCTGCCTGCCCAGCGTCCCCGCGGCTCCTGGCGGTGGAAACTCTGCTGGGCAAACCCATGACCGTGTGCCTTCCCCTTTACAGGCGGAGACGGATACTCGACCTACGGGAACCCACAGGGTAATGGCTCCGTGCAGTCCCGTCTTTAATAAAAACATGCTTTGGGCGGGCCCGCGAGGGTTTTCATGGACCAGTGGCTGTTCGGTTGGGAAGTCCTGAGCAACGCGGTCTGCCTCTCTGGGCGGCTCAGTTCCCTGGGGGCTTGGAGCAGGAGCGAGGAGGGAGGGTTCCGGGCTGGAGGATGCCTCAAGGTTCTGAGCGCAGCGTGGAATTCGTGGACCTTGTCCAAGTGCTACCCAGGGCTTCCTGGACTTTGAGAAAGCGCACAGGCAGGAAGCCAAGAAGGGGAATGGGCCGTTGGTGTGGACATTCCGACCTCAGGAAGCGCCCTAGAAATGCACCGCCCGCCCCAGAGCAGGTCAGACAAGGCACGGGTGGAGGCCAGAAGGCCCACGCTGGTCACCCCTTGCTTGCAGAATGTAGCCTCTGAGCCATCCAGGGTTCCCGTTGAAGCTGAATGCGCTTCCCCCTGCCCCACGCGGGGATTCTGTGCGTCACGGATCCTCGGGGAGAAGTACGCGTGGACGCGCTTTCCAGCCCCCAAGCCCCGGTGCGCGTGCACGGCCTCGGGGTAGCTCCTTGCTGCCTGGCTGTGTTGGTGTTGGGAGGACATCCCGCCCTTCTGTTCTCCTCTGGCACCCAAGCTGGGGCTCTGGAGGGACAGATCCCAAGACAGAAATCAAGGCGGCGCACAGGCTGTTGCATGGAACGTGTAGGGTCCTGCGTCCAGACAGACGGACCGATGCCAGCCTGGGGTGGGGAGGGGGCAAGCTGTCCCTCCTGCAGGCGGCAGTGTCCAAGCCGAGGTCCGATGGCGGCCCCATATGCAGCCCAACAGCACACCCGCTGCTTGACCCACTCTGATACACAACACAGGTCACTCTCGCCAAGGGAAGCCGTGATTTCCTCTTTCTCAGAAGCGTGGGCTTTTGTCAGGCCAGGTCCCGGGGCAGAAACAGCAAAGTGTAGGCTGTAAGCCTGTCTCAGGGGTGTCAGGTTTGGTGCGTGCCTCTGTGGAGAGCTTGGAAGGCCCCTCTATCAGGCCACGTGTGTGTTGAATATTTATTTTTTTTATTTTTTATTTTTTATTGCAAAAATATAAGCATTGTACTTCCAAAAAGGTTCAACTGCACCCCATTCAACAAATCCACAAAAAAAGCAATCGCATGACCCTTATTTCCAATGCTCTGGCTTGAACGTCCGGAAGGGGTAAAAGACGCCGTCCATAATCTCCACATGGGGTAAAAGCAGATTCCTTTCCTCAGGACTTCTTGTTCCTTTTTGTCTTTATTTTTATTTTTTATTATTTTTTTAAGATTTTACTTTTCTATTTGACAGACAGAGATCACACGTAGGCAGAGAAGCAGGCAGAGACAGAGGAGGAAGCAGGCTCCCCGCGGAGCAGAGAGCCCGATGCGGGACTCGATCCCAGGACCCTGAGATCATGACCTGAGCCAAAGGCATAGGCTTTAACCCCCTGAGCCACCCAAGTACCCCTCTTTTTCTTTATTTTTATACTTATATTCCCCTCTCCCTACCCCCCACTCCGTGCATTTAAGGTTGGGAAGTCCCCGAGCGGAGATGGTGGGATAATTTGCACCACTCGCCGCCCTCGCCGGCCGTGCTGTTTCCTGAGCCCCTTTGGTGTCTCCATCCCACAGGTAACACGGTAGCGAAGATCGTGTCTCCGGTCGTGTCCGTGCTGGTGGTCACGCTGGTGGGTGCCGCGGCCGGCTACTGCCAACGCAACCGCATGAGGAACTGTTTGAGGACGAACGGCAAGTTGGGGGCTCTGTGCAGACAACTCCTGGAGCCTGTCGCTGGGCTGGGTTCTCTCTGGGTTCGCCCCATAGAGGAGCGTCGCCTCAGGATGTGGTGTTAAGTTGGGTCTTCAAGGGGGGAATGCTTTTTCTTTTATTATTATTTAAGCAGCTTTGGGATCGGCAAGAGTGGGTGTTTCTGCCAGTCAGTCACGTAGACTGAAATGCTATTGGGGTTGCCATCAGGTGGGCTGACACCGTTTCTGTGGATCCTAAGGGACTTGGGAACTGGTTCGGTGGAACCTGCCGTGTTTGTTTTTCTCTCCAAAAACAAAAGTAAGGACGGACAGACTTGGAAGGTTTTCTGTTGAATTCCTGCAAATTTTCCCCCCTGGGAAATGGGTGGCAGACCACTGTGGCTTCCTAGTTCAGGATTTTTTTTTTTTAGGGGTGGGGAATCCAGGATCCTAGGTTTGGAGAATCACACCTCCTTAGGGGGCGAAGGTGGCAGGTGTTGGGCTGAGGACCTGTTTGCAGGGAGGGTCCAGGGACAGAGAGGGCTGTAGGGGACAGAGGTCAGCTGAGGGAGTGTTGACATGTGGTCCCGACAGCAGACAGCCTGGAAGGACTCCATCTGGGGTGTGTGGGGTGCACTCACCCCGTCTCCTTTGTGTCCCTACGGAAGGGTGTTTGAGGGAGGCTTGCAAAAATCCCAAAACCTGCCCGGGGCCTCCCTCTGCTGGCGGACGGGCAGTACTGACCAAATCCAGACCCTGGGGAGCTCGGGTCTACACCACACCCGCCCCTCCTACTCCTCACCCTACTCCCCACCCCCCAAAAAGCCTGGGGGGAAACTGAGCCTCTGGAAAACCCCTCAGATGTCTGGGCATTCGTGGATCATCACAGACACATGGCGTGACTTTGGGTTCCTCCTTCCACATGGATACGCGGGCGTTTCGGAACCCATCAGTGTAGACCTGAATTGGGTTTTTATGGTTTTGGTTTTTAGTTTTTTATTTTTTTGTTTATTTATTTTTTTTTTTTACAGCTAAAGGGTTTTTTGTTTTTGTTTTTGTTTTGTTTTGTTTTCATTTTTTTGTTTGTTTGTTTGGTTTGCTTTGTGTTGTTTTTCAGTACGGATCACGGTCTCCCTGTGTATCGGAGATGGTGGCCTTTTTTGTTTGATTTTTCTTGTTGTTTTGTTTCTTCCCATCTGGACGCTCTCTTTGCTTCTTTGGAGACTAGAGAAACATCCCGACTAGTTTTTCAGTGACTCTTTTATTTATTTATTTATTTTAAGAGTTTACTTATTTATTTGAGAGAGGACAAGAGAGGGCCAGCAGGAGCCGGGGGACGTGCAGGGGGAGAGGGAGAAGCAGTTTCCCCGCCGAGCAAGGAGCCCTGTGCGATGTGGGACTCAGTCCCCGGACCTTGAGACGGTAGCCTGAGGGTTCACCGACTGAGCCCTCAGACGTCCCCTCCACTACCTCTGCTTCACGGATGACGTCCCTGGGTCCCATGGACACCACGTTTGTCTGCCTGTCTGTAAAACTAGGGTCCTGAGACCCCAGTCAGGCACACCTCCTGTCACGGGACGAGGAGACCCTCTGAAGATGGGCAGGACTCATGTCGGGGCAACCTGGTCTTGCCGGCTGCCAGACCTGCAAACCGTCTAGCACGTATGACCACGGTGGTTCCATCTGGGCTTTCGTCCGAGACGTGGCTGTGGGGGAGGGTCTCAGCATTACAGAGAGCTTGGCTCTAACCCCTCACAGCGACTTTGCCCAGCTGTAAGGTTGGGTCCGGGAGGTCCCCGGTCGGCAGAAGGACTTGTGACATTCTGTCTTGGCAAGTTGGAGGGGGATGTGTTGCAGTGCACAACCTGTGGAACTGGACGTGTGCAACAGCCCCCCCTTTGAAGCTGCCACACCTTCTGGGGACACACTTCTGGGGCCACATACAGGACAACAGGTGGACTGTTTGAGCGTGACGCTTTGGCTTTATTTGCTCGACTGCAAGTAATAAAAGCTCCGGCTTCCGAGGTTCTGAAGGTTAATGGAGCCACATCCATAAAGGGGGGTTTGTGCAAAAATTAGCTGTGACCCCAAAAGACATAGTGGGTCAGTTCACCCTCGGTGTGACATGCTGTTCCCTGTCTTCCCTTCCAGAACCAGCACACGTGTGAGGGTTGGGAGATCCAGCGGTCGCTTGGGGAGACGCTCGGTGTAGACGGGAATGCCGTTGGCCGCTCCTGGGACGCTTCCTTTCATCGTCGACGTCACCCGCCGCCCTGACGTGGCTTCAGTTTGGCCCAGAAAGCATCCCCAGTCCGCGGGACACAGTGCATTCCTGAGCTTGACTGGGTTCCTCTTCGGGTTGAACAACGATTCTTCCTTCCTCTGATGGTTCGATCGCGCACGTGGACAGATGCCGACTCTGGATTGGGTTCCCAGCGCTACCTCGGCCTGCAGGATGTGCATGTGGGTGACCCCTGCGTGTCTCCCCAAAGCACAGTGCAGGGTCCCAGGACATGGGTGCTGTCTTCTTCAGGGGTATCGGGAACACCACTGGGGGTGGGGGATGGTTTCCAGGAAGCTCTGGGGGGAAGTTTGGTGCAGGATGAATCTCCATCCAAGGGCCAGTGCCCTCCAGTGCCCTCCAGTGCCCGCTGGTTTGGCTCTTGTGGGATGCGGGATTGTTACCCCTGGGGACGGCTTGGATCAGCCCTCTCTGCCCTGCCCGTGACCTGCACGTGCCGAGGCTGGCTTTCGGGATTGTGCATGCACAGTTGCTCGAGTGCAAGCCATCTCGGGGGCGGGAGGCGGGGGGCAGGGGTGGGGGAAGCGGCCTTAGGATGCTTTTCCTTTTCCTGTGAAATCTTAAGGTTTCGGGATTTCTGGGAAAACAGGGGACAGCGATCGCGATGTGTGTCTCTTGATGGTCCTCTCGTATCAGTTTCCATGTGATGCCCTGTAGGTGTCTGTCCTTTGTGCGAGGCCATCATTTTTCTTAGTGTATGCTTTTTTTTTTTTTTTTAAGACCCGTAATAGGAAACCTTAAATGTCCAAGCATCTGAAATGCAGACTATCTGTTTGTTTCTATTTTACTAACATTTGGGGGGAAAGGAAAAAGGCCAGGTGGGGCTTATGGGTATAGGTTCCTTCGACTTAGGTACATGCTTAGAGCACTTTTGGGCTTTGCCCTAAATATCAGAATAAAAACAATTAATGCCCTCTGCATCTCGTGGAGAGGACCCAGAAAAATCCCAAATATGCAGGCTTACAGACCTAGTCCACAGGAGGGGTGCCGATTGCAGAAAGCCCTAAAGAGAGCGTTCCAGAAACCCAAAGGGATTTGCAGCCCAGAATCTCGATGTGGGGTCTCGCGTCCGGGATACATGGGTGACTAGAGTCGTTTCAAGACGGCCGCCCGACATTCCTCCCAGGACGGGAATGTCCTCGCGCGCGAGGTTTCCTGGATGTGAGTTTCGGTGCTGGGTTTCTCGTGACGGGGGTTGAAGGCGTGTGTGAATGCGTGTGGGCGTGCACGGACACACGCGTTTGCACCTTTGCAATCAGACCGACATGCTATGGACGCATTTATAAGGACGTACATCCATCTAGTTTGTATTTTTTTCCTGTACCTCTCATACATAAATTTTCATCACTCTAAATAAACGTAAAAGAAAAAAAGAAAAAAAAAAAAACCCGGTTGGCTTGCCGTGTCCTTGCTCTCTGTAACCCTCAGCACAGGGGACAGCACAGGGCAGGTCCAGACTCACAAAGCTGTCTACGCAGCTTAGCAGGAATCGCATCAGTGGGATCCTGAGCGGGGTTGGGTGTCCGTTATGGGGTGTGTTTGCGTCCGCTGCGGTGTCTGCTCTGTTCCGAGGGTCACGGCAGGTGTTTGGGCCCCTGTGGCCTTCCCGAGGAGGACGCGCTGTCGTCAGCGCCATTTGGAATAGGACGGATGGTAGACACGTGAATGTAGTTACGGGTTTGGGGGATGAAAATCACCCAGGTGTAGGGCATCTGGGTGACTCCGTGGGTGAAGCGTCTGCCTTTGGCTCGGGTCATGTTCCCAGGGTCCCGGAATGGAGTCCGTGCTCAGTGGGAAGCCTGCTGCTTTGTCTCCCACAGCCTGCTTCTCCCCTTGCTTCTGCTCTCTCGGTCTCCAATAAACAAATGAAATCTTTAAAGAAAGAAAAGAAAATCACCCAAGTGAGAAGCGGAAATGGGTTAATGTTCAACCCAGTTAGAATAAGCATGTTGGAATCATCCGCCCTTGGAGGCCTGTCTTTTGCAGGGGGAAGGGTAGGTCTGATAGAGCAGAAGCATTTGATGGATGGACTGATTGATGACTGAGGTATGACTGACCCAGAGTGTCAGATTAGTTCCAAGCGGGGAGCATATGCCCTTAAGGAACCCCCCAGGCCACCAGGAAGGCATGCTTCCCTGCTAGAAAGAAGAGACAAATGACCCTACGGTCCAGTCTACGTGCCTGTGAAGCGTGGAACAGATAGTCCGGACCCTGTTTTAACAAGCAACACGCCCCTGCTCCTCCTGGGCACTCGAGTGTGCCTCGGGGGGCCAGGCTGGAACAGAGCAAAGCCTGGAATCAGATTTCAGGCAGGGCAAGAGGACGGTGACCACTACGGGATGTGTGCTTTTATTTCCATGTTCCGGCAAGCACTTAGAAAGCACTTCTGCTCCCTCCTCCCCAGCCGAGTATCCGTGACCCCATGCACGGCTTTCCAGGGGCGGAGGGGGGGAGGCGTGGTCCCAGCCGCTGCTATGTGGCCTGTAAAGCGGGAAGACCAAATCACACACACACACATGTATGCACGTCCGAGTTAACATGTTGGAGTGGTAGCCTGCAGCGGCTCAGAATGCGACCTTATTTGGAAGGAGAGTCTGCAGAAATCACCAGCTGAGGTCGTCTCGGACGACGGTGGGCCCTCGCCCTGTGGGGCTGGTGTGTCTGAAGGGAGATTTGGACGCAGACATGCACGCGGGGAGAATATGCTGCAGAGCTCACAGCGGAGCTGCCACCAGCCGATGACCGGCCGGAAGCTGGGCAGGGGACTGGAGGAGACCATCCCCTACCATCTTCTGCCGGAGTGCATCCCTGCTCTGCCCGCACCCCGGGCTTCTTGTCTCCAGGACTGAGAGACAGAGAGACTCCGAGTCTGTGATCACCGCCACTGCGTTTGCAGAACTTGTCACAGCCGCCCAAAGACATTCGTGAGCCCGTGACTTACATGCCGGGTACGTGGGTCCCCAGTTTACAGGAAAGGGACGGGGGACTCGTGGAGCTTCCCGAGGGACGTAGCCTTGAGACGGGTCGGCATTGGTTTCCGGACGCTGAGGCTCCGTTCACCAGTTCACGGGCTGCCGCCTGCATTCCGAGCTGTGCAACCTGAAGCAGGTTCCACGACCTCTCTGGGCGTCCAGTTGCGCCACCTGGAGAACGGGCATCCTGGTGGGCTCCGCGTCCCCCAAGCGGTGCAGGTCCGTGAGCTGATGCGTGACAAGCATTCCCGGTCGGGCCTGGTGCATAGTGAGGGCTGCAGGGGCCATGAGAGGGAAAAGATACAAATAAGCCTTTTTGGTTAATATTAGTACAATCAGGCTTATTGCAACATTTAGGATCTCTCTTAGACTCAGGTGAAAAGTTGACATCAGGAAGTCAAAACTGCCGATACTAGCTCAAAACACAGAGTATTCGAGAATGCAGGTTCCCCCCCAAAAATACCCTGTTCTATTTTCAGAATCCACAGGGCTGTAGCTACGCACAAGCCTTCCCAGATGAACTACATTTCCCAGCAACCTTTGCAAGTCCTCATGGTCATGTGTCAGCTCTGGGCCAATGGCGTCTCCCCTCGGTTTCTGGGGCAGCAGGACTGTCCTGTGTCCCCAAGCTCAGCATTAGTTAGCAGGACCAGCATCAGGAGGGGATGTGGGTTTGGGGAAGGAGCTGCTGCGTCACCACCGGGTTGTCCTGATGGAGGGAGTCTTCTCCGGAGGGTCCTCATACCCCACCCATAAAAGGGCACCAGCTTCCAGGATGAAGGCCACAGGGTCCTTGAGAACCAGAGTGGTGCGTTAGTTCCCTGGTCTGCACCATGCTGGCCAAGGTCCCCGAAACACGGCACCTTCACTGTCCTCGCCATCAGGAAAGAAAGAGTTAACTGTGTGCAGGGGAGGGAGGTGTTCGCTACCGTGATGGTGGACCTCTAGCTGCAATGTCAGCCTGTCACATCGTCATAGTGCACACCTGACCCTCCCATCACGGTGCACACCTGGCCCTTAACAGAAGGCTCTACGTCGTCGAGGCTCTGAAACCCTCAAGCTGGAAAACAAAAACAAAGAAACCAAAAAATCCATTTTCTGATTTCCCTGCAAGCATTTTGCTTGGAGCGTGGGGGCATCTCGTGCACAGACGATGTTGGCGTTGTCTTTGCAAGGACGCTCCTGTTTCTTTCCGTGATGCATTCACTAAAAGTGCAACATCCTGCGATAATTCATTACAAGTAAGAATTACATATACGCAGTATACAATATATATACAATGTATCTCTATACAGACACATGAAATACTGTAGGAATAAAAAGACAGAAAACCCCTCTACAAACACAGGCACATTATCTATAATTGTATATACATATGGATGTGGTTTGCTGATGGCTTTACGTGCGCCCTGAGCTTTTGAGATGCATGATAGCGATATGGAATCCGACGTTCAAATCGCGTTTTTGTTTTTTGTTTTTGTTTTTTTTTTTTTTCCTGATTGCAGTGAAGCTGGTCCGTTTTGGAGACCTCTTAACAGGGGACGTCTGGGCAGCATGATTGTGTTTTCTATCTGATAATGCAGTGTAGATCGGGTGGCTTGTTGTTCCCGAGAATCCAAGCATGTATGTGACCACATTCATCATTTTCTTGAATTTCTTCCTTGTGAGTCGTCACCGGGTCTCATGCATTTGTCCCCAGTTTCAAGGACACAGCGTCCGTAGCCGCGGGACGTCTATCTGGAGCAGGGATTTACAGACATTGTGTTTGCTTATCGAATTTACTCATTTCTTATTGGCATCTGTGGGGTTCTTAAAAAAGCAGCTGTAGGAACCATTGAAGATGGGAATTTTCACTCACACCATTAATTTTCTGGTACATGTGAATCTCCGCTCAGTTGGGCCTTGATTTTTTGTTGTTGTTGTTGTTTGTTTGTATAAATCCTAGTCAGGTACTCAGAATCATAGCAAATAATAATAATAATAATAAACTTTTAAAAATACCCAGAAACATCATCAAACAAATCATTGGAAGGGATTAATAACCTGTGAAAATTGGGGGCTTTAGTATTATTAAAAAAAAATTCAGTTCTTTTTGCTCAGGAGCTAGCAGTGGCACCCTAGTTTTGGAAAGGTTTAGGAAAAACATACATCTATATTCTGACCCCGGTTCCTCCTGTGACATTTTCAAGGACAGGAGTGCAGACCCAAGGCGAACTTTTCACAGGAGACCTGCTTTCTCTGTTAAACACAGTTTTTCTGGAGTGTCTGGGCTTCGGGGCACACTCTCTTATACACAACGCTTCCACACCCCATAGCCTTCCCCTTGGCACCAAATGTAGGTGGTTCTTTGAAAATACCTGAATCCCTTTGGTGGGTTTCGCGGCCGCGATCCCCAGCATCTTCCAATCCCAATGCATGATTTTCCATGTCCTTTCTGCTCTTTTATAGGGGGCCAAGGGCAGGTCACCCCAACATGCACCACTTTGACATATAGATTATTTATCTTTCTAAATTTCTTTTTTCTTAATTCCAGCACAATTACCATACAGGCTTGCATTTGTTTCAGGTGTACAATATAGTGAGCTGACAATTCCATACATCATCCAATGTTCCGCACAACAGGTGTTCTCCTTAAGGCCTATCTCCGGTTTCATTCACCCCCTCCCCACGGTAACCATAGCTGTGTTCTGAGTATTTAAGCGGGTTCCTGTGTTTGTATGTTTTTCTCGTTGTTCATAGATAAAGAAGATGTGAGGGGACACCTGGGTGGCTCAGTGGGTTTAAGCCTCTGCTTTTGGCTCAGGTCATGATCTCAGGGTCCTGGGATCGAGCCCCACATCGGGCTCTCTGCTCAGCGGGGAGCCTGCTTCCTCCTCTCTCTCTGCCTGCCTCTCTGCCTACTTGTGATCTCTGTCAAATAAACATGAAATATATTTAAAAAAATAAAGAAGATGTGATGTATATATTTAAAACACATTATTTAAATAGAAGTTACTAAAGACACAGCCAAGACAAGGACACTCAGACCCTCCTCTGTGCCCCTGAGAACAGGAAATAGATCTCCCGTATACAGATTACCCTCCCTGTACTAAGACGTAAAAAGACATCCTGATCACCAGAAACTGAGGTTTTAAAGATGAGAAAGTTGTGCAAATAAATAATTTTTTTCTCCTCTGCCTCAGCCCAAATTCTGCTCAGAATTCCTGACTCATTCCAGCTCCCAAAAGCTTGTTTTGTTTTCATGCTGTCCATATATTTTCTCTTCATGGAAAATGCAGAAAAACTGCCTCCTTTGGTCTCAAATTTCAATGTTGGGCCTCGGTGCACACATAATAATGCTCTGTGGGATTTTTGGTTGTTGCTCTCTTGCGAATCTGTCTCATGTTGATTTAATTCCTAAGCCAGCTGGAGGACCCTGAGAGGTAGAGGAAGAATTTTCTCCTCCCGACCCCGTGAAGGACTTTTCTTTGGGGATTGTGACGGGGACCAGGGACCGTCCTTGAATGCAAGTGCGTTGATGCTGACGCTGAAGACCCCCCATGTGTGGGTTCTGTCTGAGGGTGTGCCTGACATACACCTATCAAGAACACTGTGCAAACGTGATACCTGTCCCATGTCCTCGGCCTCACTAGTACAAAGCATAGTGTGGACAGCTTCTCTGCGGACGGCGAAGTGAGAGATTCGACAGCTGTGTGAGGCATTTGGGTGCAGGTGGTCATTGGTTTTCCGTCCCCAGCCTGCTCGGAGGGTGGTGTATTAATTACGCTGCTCCCTCAGACTCGTGAAAGAGTGCGGAGCTCTGTCGTGGGTGGAAGGCGTATGGCGGGTTGCAGGGCCACGCACTTCATGTCTGGCTTGTACTTCCCTTGCACACGCGACCTTGGGGCTGAGGGAAGTTGGGGTGCAGAATTTCAAATGGACATCGGGCAGGTTAGCTGACGACGGCTGCTGTGTTGTCTTGTGAGTGGAATGCATTTGGGTAAAGGGAAAAAGACATACATTGTGTATCAAGATGATTATAAACGTCTTATAAGTTACCTATTTTCATTTAATAATTAATATTAAATAAATATAATAATATTCATTAAATATCATTTAATAATATATGAAAATAAAATTAAAATAAATAATAAATTAAATATATAATTAATTATATATTTTATACATATTATATACTGTGTTATATGTTATATATAAATATATATAATACCTGTAAATATATAAATATATATATTTATAGAAATATATTTATAAATAAAAATATATAAATATACCTACATTTTACATATTTATCTATTTGTGTATATATCTTATTTACAAATTTTATTTACAAATTATATGTACAATTGTATATGTACATTTGTATAATTATATTAATTATAAATTATATTTGTAAATGTATATTATCTATATATTTATATATAAATACAATAAAATATATATCTGTATTACGATAGATACCTATATATTTATAGAGATTTTACATAGATAAATATATTGACTTATATTGATCTACATGTTGATTTATATAGAAATATATATAGATATTGATTTATATAGATATCTATATATTTATATATGTTAAAAGATTCATATAGATACATTTATAGGCCATAAACTGATATTTATATATGTTACATCTATGTATTTAGTTTTGTATCTATGTATCTATGTATCTAGTTTAGTATCTATGTATTTATAATAAGTTTGTATTATATATTTATATATACATATATTATTTATTTACTATATAATAATATCACTGTGATATGTATTTACATACATATAGTCTACATAAATTATACATTTATATGTAACTATATATTATAAATAAATAACATCTACTGTTTAAAAATCAATTAATATGATATACAGGATATGTAATATGTAGACAACAATATATTATGCAATATATTATTATATACTGTTATATTATGTAATATATTGTTATTATATTATATAGATAAATACAGAATGCATATAATACATGAACCCCAGTACTTACATGATAATAGCAGCAGTAACATGCATATACATGTTCTATCTCACTAGGATCTGTGTGAAAAATAAACTGTTAAATTAGATTTTGCACAAGTGCACACGATAGTGGGTGTCCTTGGTAGCAAATGGGCAGTAGCGATCTGATGAAGAGGGGCGGGGGACGGGGAAGGTGTGCGGTCTTACAGAACCCACCACACGCCCTGTGGGGTTCATGTGCCAAGCCCAGAATTCAGCAGGTGTGTTTAAAGGTGTATTAAAGTGCTTGGTTATCCGCTGAGCCTCGTGAGTTTGTGGGTGGCTTGAACGTTTGGGGTCCACATGTGCCAGCCTCCACAGCCCGTCGAAGAGCACAGCCCCCGTGCCCCACCCAACGTGCGAGGCATCCCCTGGGAATCTCGGAATTATTTGGATAAGCACCATTGCCTTTTTTAAACACAAAAGTTAGTTTTGGTGTCTCTTCTCCGTGATGTCCTTCCCTACGCCCTGCTCAGGCGTTGTGCACAAAACACACAGACAAGAGCCTGTGTTTGTTGATGGACCTGTTGTGAGATCTTGTGATGAAGACCCAGAAGATGCCTGGCGTTGAGGGGGGGATTGAGAGAGGGGAGCCCGTCCTCTTGCATGAACACTCATCTGAAGGTCAGACACAGAAGGATGGATTTGCTTGACCTGCTTGTCCCGTGTCACATGGGCTGCTATTCTGGTTCCTAAGGTTAACGCTCTTGGGGGGGGGGGGGTCCGAGTTGACTTCCCCCATCCCTGTCCACACCATGGACCTTGACCCAAATCCATATGCATCAGAGTCCTGCTCTATGGATAGCTCAGGATGCAGAAAGAGTCCACCGAAGGACAGACGGTGTCTGGACATTCCTTCGACTGAAAGCACCCGACAAAGCACGAGACATTTACCCACAGAGGGCAGTGAAATGGGCTGGTCGGGGGCTGCAGGCAAAACCCAGCACTGTCACCTTTAACTGGAGACCAAAGAGGAAGCAGGGATGGGACCATTGCAATCCCAGCCACTTCCTCCAGCGTGGGCACACCGTCTCCCTCGCTCCGGCTCAAACCTTGGGTTGACAGCTCATATCCACATCCAGCATGCTGAGAAGATGCTTTTACCCTGTCTTGTCTGGCTTTCCCCCCATAGTGGAAGGTAAAGCCTGCAAAGATAAGGGGTGTGTCCCCAGTGCTTGCAACAGTGACACATACGAGGAAGTCAGTAGGTATTTCTTAGTTGCACACATGCTAAAATGAATGAATGTATGTGTTTGGTTCTGCCCAAACTGCCTGCCCACACCCTAGCAGGGGGCATGGGCTTAAACACATAAACAGTTGTAGGTTTTTAAAAATATCCATGATAGGGATGCTTAAGTAGCTCCGTCAGTTAGGCGTCTGCCTTCAACTCCGGTCATGATCTCAGGGTTCTGGGATCGAGTCCCGCGTTGGGCTCCCTGCACAGTGGAGAGTCTGCTTCTCCCTCTCCATCTGCTGTTCCCCCGCCTGTGCTCTCTCTCACTCTGTCAAATAAATGCATAAAATCTTTTTTAAAAAATTAAGAATATACATGATATACTGAAATATTAGAAATTGTAATGTGCCCATATTTGGAAGACCTTGGTGCAACAACGTGTAAGCAAAAACGAGAAAGCCATCTTCTTAATTTAGGAAGCCAGGTATTGTAGAGTTATGCAAATGTGGAAAATAAGGCCATTCTTCCCCGCCCCCCAATTTTTGTTCAGGAACATATATTTATTTCCACTAAAAATGTGCGATTTGGGTAAAGCATAATGGGCTTTTTGTAATTATCTTCAACGTATTATTAAGTAAAGAAACATCTAAAAATTTTCAGTTACTATTTCTAAGATGGAAAATACAGACGTCGATAACCCATGTAAACAAATGTCTTGGGGTTCCTCGATCATTTTTAGGAGTCTTGAGGAGTCTTATGGCCAGAACGTTTGAGAACTTCTCCTAGGTTGTATGAGTCAGGATGTTGAAGTCACTGAAAGCCCATCTCAAAATGGGTCAGTCCATAAAGAAAAGATCACCTAACAAGACCGACTGAGGTTTGAGCCTCTGTGGTGTAGTGATTAGAGAGTTCCATAATTTCCTCCAAGTGTCCGGCTTCGCTGGTTTTGGACCTCACTGTTGCAAAGCATTAGCTAGTTTTACTCCTGGCCACAGATAGCTGCTGTAGCACCAGCCATCACAGCCTCGTCCATTAATATTCAGGGCCCTAATGAAGAGCATTTCCTTTCGCTTCCTTCTTTTAAGGATAGAGATTTCCTTGCAGAAGCCACCAGCCAACTTCTGAGTCCTGAGAGACCCACGATGTTCCACAGCATCCCTCACCCAAATCGATCAGATCAGCTTGCGTGAATTCTGGAGGAGAATCCCAGCTCTGTCTCTCCCAGTTATCACAATGCTACAAAGAAAAAAAAAATGCACGGCTTCATCTTAGGTATTTAGCTCATTCTAAGTAATTTCCGCACCTAGCGTGAGACTCGAACTCCCCACCCTGAGATTAAGAGCCATGAGCTCCCCCAACTGAGCCAGCCAGGTGTCCCTCCACGGGTTCATCTTCAACTTCAGCAGGTCTTTCTTCCATGTATGATGTTGAGTCGCGGCAAAGGAGGGACTGGAAGTAAACCAGTAGCCTAAGGGACAAACATTTTGTCTATGTCTTGTATCAAGTGGTTTGCAACTGTAGCTCTTCATACATCACGTTTACAAGTGGGTACAATGTGGATACATTGTTGCAATCAGGATATCCTGTTTATAATGGCAAATACTCTCTCTCCATCTCTTGCTTGTCCTTTTCAGATGAATTCATCAGACTTTGGTCACACACACACAAAAAAATTGTGTTGCGCAATCAAATCAGTTGGTGTCTTTTTCGTAGTTTCTGGGTTTGAAATCTATCCCAACAGATGGCTATTATCTTTAAAAAAAAAAAAAAAAAGAAAAGAAAAGAAAGTTGTATCCTGGACCAAGGCTGTGGCCAGGGACTGGGAAGGCTTGCCTGCGGCTTACTGCCTTCTGCCCTGGTTTCGGAGCACAAATTCTGAGTAGTAAGGGTCCCACGGGGCAGGCGGGTGTGTGGGGCAGGGGTGGGGTCACGATGGAAGTGTGTGTTGGGACACAAGGCAGCCTGAAACCTCCTGTTTGAACATCTCTGCAGTTTCCCCGATTCCCTCCGGCTGCTATGCATCTTTCTCCACCTTCTCCTGCCACACCCCTACCTCGTCCGTCAATCAGAACAAAGTGTGCTGCTTGAGCGTGCATCACGGAGCCCCAGCCCTCGCCGCGCACCCCCCGCCCCCGCCCGCCACACCGGTCTCCAGACTCCGTTTTCTGATCCCAGGGTGCCCATAGGGAAGCCAGAGGATGTGTGTCCCTCAGAGTTTCCCCAGAGGGCTGCTAATATTGCCTGCTCGGGGCTGACCCAGGGCTGGTGAGTGGGTGGGAGGCTCGGAGGCTGAGTCCTGGGCAATGTTTCCTTCTGTCAACTCCACCATGCACCTGCCATTGTTTCCTGTTCTGCCGAGAGCTGCTAGAACCTCCGCCTTCTGGAGACCATACGGGGGTAAGAGGATACAGAGGGTTGTTGGAGGGACAGTAGAGCCATGGGGTTTCTTCCCCAAGCCAGCAGGGAAGAGCCATTCACCCCAACCTTCCTACGCTCTCATGGAAAGGGCATCCGTTTCTGCTCTCAGGTCTTGTCTTTGTTTTTGGAGGCTGGGGAGGAAGTGCTCCCAGCAGCTGGGGGTGGAGACCAGGGAGGCAGTCTGGACCCTATGGTGAACAGGATGGCCCACCCCAGCTGGGCTGAGAGGCAGAGCCCTGCAGGGAGCTGGGGTAACCTGACTTTTGCTCCTGATAATTCGCCCAGATGCCCAGGATGTGAATGTGTCCAAGAGCCGGAGCCTTGTGCTCTACTTGGAGAGAGATGTGCCCACTCCGTGGAGAGGAGGGAGGCTGCCCTCTGCACAGTCCATCAGCTAGCAGGAACTCCCATCGGCATGCAGACCCCAGATGGTGCCCCCTGCCTTTTGTCTTGATTGTCCCACACAGACCCCCGAGACATATGTCAAGGAACCTGTGGGGGAGACCAGGGAAGGGAAAACACCCCCATTTCTTCCCTCAGGGCAGAGGGTTCTGCTTGGCTCAACCCCCAGCTGGCTTCCACCCAGAAGGTTCTCTTGCTAAAGGACAGAGTTTCTCAATGAGGCTCAATGTCAGGAAACATTTTCAGTTGTTACAAGTGGGGGTTTCGGTGTTCCCGGCACTTGAATGTGGAGACCAGGGGTGATGCTCAGAATCCTACAAGATGCACAGGACGTCCCACCTCAAAGAATGGTGCAACCTCAGATGTCAGTCCTGCTGATGCCAAGAAACAATGCTTTAAAACAAGGGACTCTATCCAGTCACCCAACCATCCATCCATCCATCTGTCCATCCAACCACACATCTGTCCATCCATCCATCGGTCCATCCATCCAACCACACACCCGTCTATCTGTCCATCCATCCATCCATCCATCCATCCATCCGAGTGGTTAGCACCCCAGGGATGATTCTGCTTCTCAGGGGATCATTGACAATGTCTGGAGTTGTTTCTGGGTGTCACAACTGATGGGGGAAACAGCATGCTTCTGGCACCTGGTGGGTGGAAATCAGGGACACTGCTCCATACCCTACAGTGCATGGGATGCCCCACATCATAAAGTGACCTACACCACATGTCACTAGACCTACACCACTAGTCACTAGGTGGAAGTCCTGCTGCTGGGTAACTTCTAAGCCGTAAAAAGGGAACACTTTGGGAATCCACGTAGTAAAGGAGTCAGGAGCTGCCTGGGACATTTGGAAACAGATCTCTGATTGTTGGAGGTCTGTCCAGGAGCCATTCCTCACCAGAGGGCCTTTGCACACAGTACTCCACAGTTTGCTCACTTGAGGCCAGAATGAGCCATGCCATGGATGTCGGGGGACACTTGGCAAATATTGGAGCCTACAGCGAGACCAGCACAGAGCCCAGGAAACCTCCACCTTCCCCTGGAAGCAAGAGGCCTGTTGGGGGCTGAGCAGGACTCATGTGGGACCTGACTCTTCCCCTGTATGTCCAGCTTCATGAGAATGTTTCTCCTCTTCCAGGCTGGTGGGCCAGGGATAGACAACAGGGGTACTGACACCAGCGGGGGCTTGCCCCAGATATTTCTCAGTTCCCGATCCTCCCACCGACCATCCAGGGGCTGCAGGGAGTTCGAGGAACCTTCTAGAGGCTCCATAGCCCTGCAGATACCTGTCCAGACCCCAGAAGGAATGAAGCATGCGCACACAGCCCATGGTGGGGACAGAGAGCTCCATGCGTCTTCTCCGTTTGGACAGACCAGCAATACCTTAATGGTACAGCAGATGTGCATCCCGGAGTCCCCTAGGGTAGAAATGGTCAGCGTGATGAGGTGAGTCCTACACTCTTGGTTTCCAGGTGGCTCTACCCAGTGCTTGACCTGCTTTCAATTTCTTAACAGCTCTGGTCCTATCTGTGATGTGCGGTGAAACCCCCGACCCGTGCCTATCCCCTGAGGCTGGCGGTTATAGATCGAGATGCCGTCTTTATGGACGGTGGCTTCTAGAACTAGGGGACCTTCCTTTCTCTGTCTCTGCCCCTTCTTTTCCGAGGCCAGGGAACCTCCTTGACTTTGGAGCATGCCAAGTTCCTGGTCCCTGTGGGGTCGCGAGTGGGTGCGCACGGACGCATCCACCCGCTCGCGGCGACCTGCGGGCCCGCACAGCCGCCCTCCTGCACGCGCACGCGCGCCCTTGCTCACGCACACACTCACTGGAGCCTCCGCCCATGCGCGCACGGATTCAACTGCTGAGGCGCCAAGGCTTCATTTATCTTGCGATCCTCTCCCGCGTCCGGGCGTGCGCCGCCGGTGCCTGACTCTTTCCTTCGCCCACCCCGGGAGGCTGTACGATCCAGTGCGCCGCGGTCCCTGCGGGTAGGTTTCCCAGCGTGGCCTCTCCAGCGCAGCCGGCTGGCCTTGGGCCCAGACTACGGGGCCACTGCAAACATTTACTCTGGAACGGGCTGGGTAAAGGTTAAATGTCCCAACCTCGACACCTCGGGCTCTCGGATTCCGCGGGGAGGGGGCCGCGGGGGGCAGGGGCGGGGCGCGGGATCGGAAGGCGGCCGCGGGCCCAGTACGGCTCTCTCCCGGCCGCGGGACCCGCGGCAGGCGGCGCGCGGGGGAGGCCGGCTGGGGCTGCGGCTCCTCGGTGGGGGACCCGCGCCCGGGAGACTGAGCGGGGGTGGGGCCGGGCTTCCGGCGAGCGGCCAATCGCGGGGCGCGGGCCGCGGAGCCCTCCCAGCGCCGACCGGGCCAGAGGCCGCGGGAGCGCGCAGGAGGTGTGGGGGGCGAGGGGTTGCGGGGGGCTCGGGAGCAATTTGGGGAGGGCGCCCCGGGAGGTGCGGGAGCGCTAGGGAGGCGCGGGACGGTGGGCGTGGCGAGGGCGGGGGCTGCGGGAGCGCGCAGGGGGTGCGGGGGCGTGGAGGCCGCTTGGTGGTGCTGGGGGCCCCGGGGGCGCAGGGCTGCCCGAGCGCCCACGGCCGAGGTGTGCAGGGTGGGGAGCGCACTGGGGTCCTCGCGAGAAAGGAGGTGACGGGGCCGCGGGGCCGGGGGAGCTCGGGACCCCAGGAGCGCGGAGGAGGGGCGGGTCGCAGGTGACTCCGTAGCAGTCGGGAAGTCGAGGCTCGCGGAGCTGGAGCCCAGGACGAACCAGAGCCGGGAGAAAGTCGGGGGCGCAGCGGGGACGCTTCTGAAACCCGGGCAGGCAAGGGCCTGAGGGTGTCCCAGGGCAGAGAGGACAAGCGGGGCGCAGACGGTTGCAGGGGACTCTGGGGCAAGGACCGGGCGTCGCGGGGAGCCTGGCTGTAAGGCAGAGGCTGCCCAGGAGCACGGAGGGCGAGGTGCAGGGCGTGGGGGTCGTGGCTGTGGCTTCCGTTCAGTGGCGCACAGCTGACCCGGGGCGGATAAGGGGGCTGTGGGTTGGGGTACAGCTATGGGTGTCTGGAATGCTGAGCTGTCGCCTGCAGGCCTGGAAATCTGCGAGGGTCCCCTGGAGACCACGCCTCCGCTGGGCCCTGCCTCAGGCGGCAGAGTTCACCCACCACGCCCAAGAGAGCCCAGGCGCACGGCGGCCCCACTGTGCCTAAACCATGCCGGGTGAGTCTGCAAACGCCTTCTGTCCAGCCTCCCTGTTCCGACTGGTCCCTGTGAGATGCATCTGCTCTGGGGAGAACCCCCCCCCCCCCGCCGCCTTTGCCTGCACAATCACCCCCAAGCCCCTCGTCTCCCCAGGGCCTCCCCAGCGTGTCCCTGGGTTTGCAGAGACTGGCCCTGCCAGGCGCAGATGGAGAAGGGCTGAGTCTCACCCGCCTGGAGGGGTCCATTTATAGCCTGGTCGGGGGGGCCTCCAGATTCCTGAATTTCCCTTCTGTAAAACGCAGCCCTAGGACTTTAAATGGGCTTGTTTCTGGAGCACAAAATTTCACTGAGTGCTTTTCTGACCTACTGGTAGACAGATAGGAAGCTCATGTCCCTAAAAGTTTAGGAACACAGTGCCTTTGGGGTTTCCCAAGTTCAGACCACAGGCACACTTCGTTATTCCAGTAAAATGGAGATAACTCCCCTCACCCCACCCCGCCAGCAGGGCAGCGGGCTAGGGCTGGCCACACGGCTGGGGCTTACGGCAAGGGCAGGCCCCCACCAAGGATCAGATTTACTGCTAGGCACCTGCCTTTCCAGGGGGCTTGTGGACATCCGATGTGGACAGTTCAGAGGGTTAGAAATTACATAATGGGATTGTGGCCTTAACCCGTAAGAGAGAGACATCTTCTGTTTTTATCAAGACCTCCACCTCGCCCCAGACCACACATGACCATCCATGAGCCCCCTCACACACACACTTTTTTCTTAAACAACAGGTAACTTTGTCTCAGAGGAGCAATCTGGTAAAATCACAGAGCAGTTTCCAGACTGCCCTCTCCCTGTCTGGCCTCAGAGAGGAAAATGGTTGTGGCGGGCCCCGAGGCATGGTTTCCTGTGGTTCCCGCTGTAGGAATCTAGCCGGAGGAGAAGCAGAACGGGTTTCTCTGTTCCCGGGAGCCGTTTGCAGGTCCCCAGAACGAAAACCACCCCCCCCCCCCCAAACCTGCGAGGGTCTGTATAATGGCAGCATTCAATGAGCAACCTTTGGACGCATCTCCATCAGCCTTGGAATGTGCTCGAAGACCTGACGTGGGTATTTGGGGAACAAAAACCACCTTTGAGTAAAAGGGCAGGGACGGAGGGGGAAGCTGGCCGTGTTATTTTGGGGAGGGGGGAGGGTGGATAGAAAATGGAGCGAGTGGAAGATGCACAAGGACCAGAAATGGATAAAAATGAACCTTTCTCCCAGATTTGTTTGAAACTCTCAGTCACCACATTCTTTGGGTGGAACTTCATGTTGAGAGAATATTAATTTTTTTTTTTTCTTAAATCATTGCTTGGCGTACAGCCACTCGTGTTTTGTGTTTCCCCGAGTCCCCACCCTGGCGCCATGTTGGGGGACAGCGGACTCTAATTACGTCTTGGGACAGTCACGGAGGTTCTTTGATGCCACCATGAGACTTGGTCATTGGTAACTTCTTAAAAGCAAGACCGTGTGGCCCCTGGAGACCTGTTAATGAATTTCCATCCTGTTACCTTAAAATCCACTGGTCTGTCTTTGTGCCTCTAATGGTGGCTCTTCTCCTTGAGGGATCTCACAACATCAGGCGTGGGGCCCTGGTGGCCAGCCTTCAGATGGGCACGTCTTCCTTGCAGAGCGTGATTTTGTGTGTTGGGGTCGCTGAAGAGAGGGGGTCTGCTCTTCCAGGGTGCTCTGGTGTCACCCTGTTGACAGGACCATGAATCCTTCTATCCTAAGGATAGAGTTTATGCCTTCTGTAGACCCAGCACTATCTCTGTCCATCCTGCAAATCACGGGGCCCACAGGAGATATGTCTGAAGGATTCTCATTGAATCAGGAAGCTGCAGGACAAATACCAGTCCTCCGTGTGTCACTTGGGGTCCCCAAAGCCCTCCCAGATGATGTGCTCCCCTCCATGAACCATGGAGCAGCTCTGCTCCCAGGACCTCCCAGCTTCCCCCTGCCTCACACGTGACTCTTTCTCATGTGGAAGCAGCTGATGTGTTCAAACAAAGTAGGTCTGAAACTTGAGATGGTTGGAAATCTAATTGTTCTGGTGTCTGGTTTGATAACTCTCCTGGGACGGAGGCCCATATTTATCAACCATGGTTGAGTCAAAACAGACCCCGACAATTGGATTGCGGTTTCCTTAGTGATCCTTGAGAGGATTAAGGAGAAGGAATAATCTAGTTGGGTACTTTTCATGTCTTCCTATTACCTTCCATTCAGAAGGACCTCGATGTTCTCTTTAGAAATATCCAACCAACATGGGTTGTGAATTTTATTTTTCTTTGAGGAGGATCCAGTTTGAATTGTTGACATAAGAAATATGTAGCAAGTTACAGTGATAGAAATGGAGCCCGAGAGGGTAACCAGGTGATTGCTCTGCTATTTTCTCTAGTGTGGGTGTGGCATTACCGGGTCTGCTTCCCGAGTTTAATGCCCCAATTTATTAGGGTCTTAGGGCTGCCGTAACAAATCCCCCAGATAGGATGCCTTAAAGAGTATATATTTTTTTCCTCCCAGTCCTAGAAGCTGGGAATCTGAGATCCATGTGGGGCTGAGGTTGGGAGTCCTAGATCCAGGTGGGGCTGAGGCGGGTTCCCCCTGAGGTCTTTCTGCTTCGTGTGTAGAAACCACGTTCTCCCCATGTCCTCACGTGGTCATCCCTTTGTGTGTATGTCTGTGTTCCTAAGGACCCCAATCTTGGCAGATCAGGACTCACGCCAGTGACCTCAGTTTACCTCTTTCAAGACCCCATCTCCAAATATACCCATATTTCTGATTACAGCAGTTACATTTATGTCCTTACCAAAATGCAGCAAAACCAGTGTATGCATTAACCAATTTTGGTGACTTTGCTCTTTGTGTTATATTTTGTCTAGTACTTTCCCTTGAGCTAGTGCAGCTGCACCTTCCTCTTGTCTGGTCAATCATCCCGACATAGCGTGGTCTGTTCTGGACATGGGACTCTGTTGTCACCCTGAGGTCTCTAGAGGACCCCAGTCTTTGTTCCCATGTCTCAGATATGTCCATAGGGGGTGTCTCCTGCCCCTCGAACATCTCATCGATACAGGTGGATAGATATATGATAGATAAGATGGATAGATGGATGGATGGATGGATAGATAGCTATGATAGATGGATAGATTGATGACAGATAGATATGATGAACGGATGGGTAGATAGATGGATGGATGTATAGATGGATAGATAGACATATGGATGGATGGATGGATAGATGGATGATGGATGGATAGATGGAAAGATGGATGGATGGATGGATGGTTGGATGGATGGGTGGTTGGATGGATGGTTGGATGGACGAATGGTTGGATGGACAGATGGTTGGATGATAGATACATAGACAGACATAGGAATGGATGGATAGATGGATGGATACTTGGATAGATAGACATGATGGATGGATGGATGGTTGGATGGATGGATGGATGGATGGATAGATGGATAGATATATGGATGATGGATAGATAGACACAGGGATGGATGGATAGATGGGAAGATGGATGGATGGATGGATGGATGATAGATACATAGAAGGACACAGGGATGGATGGATGGATGGATGGATGGATGGATACGTGGATGGATAGATAGACATGATGGATGGATAGATGGATGATAAATTGTAGATAGATGAATGGATGGATGGACTGATGGATGGATGAATGGTAAATAGGCAGACATAAGAATGGATAGATGGATGGATAAATGGTTGGATAGATAATAGATATGATGGGTGGATAGATGGGTAGACAGGCAGATACATATATACATACATACTCTGGGGAGCTGCAAAGTTGAGTTTGGAACTTTACTCTCTGAGAATAACCCACAACTCACGGTGGAGAGGCCAGGAGTTCACAGACCCTTCTTAATTTGGGAAAGCAGCAGCAGCAGGAGCAGCAAGAACAGGGAGACAGGAGCCTGTTGTAACAGGCACATTTTGGGATTTACCCCCGTGGAATGTAGAAGGTCAAGGAGGTGGCCCCCCCATTCTGGAAAGGGGGCCTCAGAAGTTTGCATTTGTCACGTTATATTTAGTGAGAACGCCAGTCCTCTGGGCCCCGCTTGGGGAGCTGCTGGCCCGGGGAGGGGAGTACTCTCTGCTCTTTGAGAAGTGAGGTCTGTGTGTTCTCACCCCGCGGTGCGTGCTGCGAATTTTAATTTCTGCACACAGCACGGGAGCCTGCACCGGATTTCTTTAAACTGCTGTCTCTCTCCCGGCAACACGCTCCCGGAGGAGCAGGAATTAAGCCGGTTGGAAGTCCCCATGAAAGCTACCACCACCGCAAGGATGCGCTTAGACTGGAAATTGCGGTCAATTGGATCCTCTGTTTGCATTTTGTCCCCTCTGAGTGAGACCCTGTGAAACTGGGCATCGTTTTGTGTTGCTGTTTCGTTTTGTTCTGAGTTGGGCAGGCGTCTGGATCCTACTTCAGATACTTGGGCAGTTGCTTACAGGTTTTGATTTGTTTGTGTCTCAGATGCAGGTGTTTGGGGTGAGGTTTTTTTTTTTTTTTTTTTTTTTACACTCGAATGCAGAGAAAAATAAGGCATCACTCGCAGGCTCCTTACGCCGTCGGTGTGTTTCTGTGTGTGTTTGTGTGTTTTCAAAGTGAAAGATGTGGGGGGTGCCTGGGTGGCTCAGAGTCTTGATCTCAGAGTCATGAGTTCAAGCCCTATGTTGGGCAGAGAGATTACTAAAAATGGAAGGAAGAAAGGAAGGGAAGAAGGGAGGGAGAGGGACAGGGGGGTAGGGAGGGGGCAGGAAGGACATCAGTAAAGTGTTCCCAGAAACACTGGTAAACTATAGAGCAGTTACTTGATTCAGCTGGTGAAGCTTCAGAACCTGCCACCTCCCGATTTCCACCAGGCTCGTGACTGTGGTGTCTTTGTCCACATCCGCAGTGTCTGACCAGGCGTTCGTGACTCTGGCCACCAATGACGTCTACTCCCAGGGCGCGCTGGTCCTGGGACAGTCCCTGAGGAACCAGCGTGCGACCAGGAAACTGGTGGTGCTCATCACCCCACAGGTGTCCAGTCTGCTCAGGTAAGTCGGGGAGATGCTCCGGTGCCTGACTGGTTCCTGTGGCTCTCGGAGGTCCCCAGAAGCGTCGGTGGGTCTGGAATTCCCGCTGACTCAGTGGGCATTTGATGCTAAGTCCACTCAGTTCATCACCAAAGGAAGCAAGTGTTGTAGAGGAGGTGAGAGTTTTAAGGTTGAAAGTTGGAGCAGGTCACGTGGGGTTCTGCAGAATCTTGCATGTGCAGAATGGGTTTCTGTGTCCTTGTGCATCTCCGTCCCCGTGTGCAGTGTTCCCTGGGAAGATGAGTGGACGTTCCTGCACGGGGCTGTGCCATGTGCAAAGCTGTTCTGTGGTGGTGAGCACATGCCCTGAGTTTCTCACAATGGCTGAATGCCATGTCTTGAGATGGCCATGCAGGGCTTGAGATGGGAGGTCACGGATGAGTCCACGGTTAGGTTGACAGGGTGGATGCCTATAGGTCCTTGAGCGCGTGCTTGCAAGTGTGGACACCTGATCCTGTTGGCACCCTAGTTCTGTAGAGTGGGTTGTGCATTCCAGCCCGAGTGTGGGTTTGTTCCCATCTGTAGACACATGGATGGTGGTGTCCCCACAGTATCCTAAGTGGCACTAGTTCACTAGGGAGACCATTTGTTCCTTCTGGATGCTCCTAGGTGACGGACATCATCTGGATGAAGCATGTGCATGGAGACTTCTTTTGAAGGGAGCTGCTGTAGGAACAGAGTTTCATGAATTTGGGGCATGGTCCGGATGCCTGCAATATGGAAGAACTTGCTCTTGGCCAAGGGCAAACGTAAAGAATGATGAAAGTGTTTAGTGATAGACGCGTGGGCATGAGGTTCTTCCAGTTTGTCTTGGCTGTGGGCGGTGTGCACAGGGCCGCGGTTTTCATGGGTGGGGTGAGTCTTGAAGGCAGGAGAGGAAGGTTAGAGGACACCTTCGTGAAGTTGGGTTGGCAGATGAGTCAGGCTCTGCATGAGCAGCATTTGAGGGCATGGGGAGGCCCAGAGTTTGCAGAAGCCTGGAAAAGTGTGCATGGGCTCATCTCTGGTATGAGCTCATCGCTGGCATGGCCCGCTCTGGGAAGGGGTTGTCCCACTTAGCAGGGGACACCAGGAAAGGGAGCTGGGGCCGGTGCTGGAATTCAGTCTGGTTGTAGTAGTCACAGAGGATTCATTCCTCAGTGCAAGGACATGGGCCGTGGAGGGGTTTCCTGCTCTGTCCCTCCCTACATCATTAAATAAGTGATGTCAGGTTTGCTTGTCCAGCACTCAGGGCTGAGATCTGAAAGGCCAGTTCTGATTTGGATTAGGTAGTCTGAAGCAATGAGAGCCCACCCGCTCCTTGACGAAGCATCAGCCCACTTTTTGTCAAGGTGAAGGCGGAGAAGAATTTAAATCAAGGCCGAGCAGACAAAATGTTTCTCCAGGTGAAGGCGGGGACATCATACTCCAGTTAACAGCAAATAAAAATTGCTAAAAATCTAGACTTTTTAGAGACCCCATTCCATGCCACCTTCCCTGCAGACTGTGAGAGTCATTGATGTGGAAAATGTCAGAGGCTTCCCACTATTTGAGCAGAAGTGTGTAGAGTAGGAAGCTTTAAAACAGAGGGGAGTCTGCTCCCAAGCTGAGAGCAAATGAAACTGGCTTGGAAACAAGGACCTATATGAAAAAAATTCCCCATGGTGAAGAAACACCAGAAAAAAAAATGGGTATCACCAGAGGGGAGCAAAGCAAATAAAGACCGTAAATGTAGATGTGTGTGTACTGACGACTTTCTAAGGTTGCGGTGATAAGGATTTCTGGATACATCCAATAAGCCATCTGGGCAAGTTTATCTGTTATTAGCAGTTGATCAGAAGTGATTCTCAAGCATGTAGGTGTTTACGGATTTTGCTACTAAAAGAAAAAAAAAATTGTCGTCTGCTGGGTGAACATTGTATCCAAAACCACAACTTAATGAGAAAGATCTTTCTGAAAGGACAGGAGGCGAGTAAGAAAACCTGGTATTGAGGGTAAATAATCATCCTAAATATATTTACTAAACTATGCACATTTAACAAGGACCCATGTTATCTGATGTATGTATTTTCGATCAAGTTTTTTTTATATTTCTTTTAAATTTATTTATTTGACAGAGATCACAAGTAGGCAGAGAGGCAGGCAGAGAGAGCGGAGGAAGCAGGCTCCCTGCTGAACAGAGACCTCAATGCGGGCCTCAATCCCAGGACCCTGAGATCATGACCTGAGCCGAAGGCAGAGGCTTAACCCACTGAGTCACCCAGGCACCCCTTAAGTTTTGATTTAAATTCCAGTTAGTTAACTTACAGTCCAATATTGGTTTCAAGCGCACAATATAGTGATTCAGGATTTCGAAACATCACCCGGTGTTCATCATGACAAGTGACCCACCCCCACCTTATCCCCATCACTTCCTTAACCCATCCCCCACCCATGGCCTCTATCTGGTATAGTTCTCCAATAAACGATGGACAGAGTTATCAGGTCACACGTAGAAGAAAGGAAAAGCAGAAACAGTCATACAGTTTTCTAAGCGTAACAACCCAGACAAGGAACCCTACATAATAAAGAGTAGAATTCACATTTCGGATACACTGCTCAAGATCCTTGGTGCGCCGACAATCATCAAATAAAGCATATTTAAAAATGCTATTTGATAACAAGCAAACACAAAGAACGGAAGAGGGAGAGTATTTTTATAGTTTTCCTAGTGTTTAACTCACAAATGAGGCAGACACGTGAGTAAATTGATCTAATGAATAATGCATGAGGTATCTCTTAAATATTATGCATTATGTAAGTGGTAATCTTTGTTCTCACCAGCATGGACCACTTAGAAAAATTGATTTTCTACTCTCAGTACGAGGAGGCATTTAATGTGTCACTTGGAGGAGGGATTGAATGTTATAGTCTTTGACTTTACTGTAATAAAACTAGACATTAATGGCAAGCTGAATTTAAAACCAGCATTACCGTTGGACATTTTAAATCAGAAATTGCTAACACTTCATAAGTGAACAAATCAAACCTTGAATTCTATGGTGCTTTAAAAAAAAAAAAAATTCGCAATATGAATGCTACCTCTAGAAACCAAAGGGGAAAACTAGAAGCATTCCAGAGAGAAACTTTAAAATCAGTGAAGAAATAAATTATCGAGGTCAAAAAAATCTTACACTAAAACAAACAAAAAATACAGAAGGCAAACAATACAAAAATTAAAATCAGTAAAGAAATTATCCAGTCGGAAAAAAAAATTAAATTAAACAAAAAATACGTAAGTCAAGAGAGAAGAGATTCATAAAAACTGAAAACGGGGAACAGGAAACAAGTCCAAATGTTGGATTATCTAAGAGTAAATTAAGATGACAGAAAACACAAGTATCCAGAATTAAAGTGGAAAAGTAGTAATTTGCAAGCAACTTCAATTTTAAAAGCAAATAGGACACAGAGCACTTTGCTGGTGAGATTGATGAAATACTCGATTCTTGTAGGGAAACTCAGATGACCCTGCATTGATACTAGAAGGCATAGAAAAGACTGCTCACCAGTACCCCAGGGTAGAAAGCAGAGAATGCTATCAAAGGCTTATCTAGTAGAAGGTTCTGAGCCGGGGCAAGTTATAAAGAACGTTCTGTTAGGTTGGGTCCAATGAATGGATTTCCATGAGATAGGAGCTATCTCAGAGCCAAGGGGGGGGGGGGAGAATGTGTTCATTTATTTTAAGAAACCATCCTAATCTTGATACCCAAACTTGATTTACAGGTTTGGTTGTGTTTTACATGTAGATGAGAAAAGCCTTGACATACATAAGAGTAGGACGACCATGCGAAGTATATCATAGAAAAATAAATGGTGCCCTAAGGAAGACAGTTCATGACCTCTGTATAATTCAGCACATCCATGTGTACCAAGATGAATTCAGGTAGATGATGAGCGTAAAGGTAAAAATTTTTTAAGGATAGAAAAATCTTAGAAGTCAGTAAATCAGGGTGAATCAGCCTGGGCAGTATTGACATGTGGGTTTGGATGGCTCTCTGAGTTGGGACATCCTGGGCACTGGAGGGTATGGAGCAGTGTCCCTGGTCTCCACCCATTTTATATTGGTAGGATCACCATCCACAACCAGTGTCTCCAGACCTTGCCATAAATGGGTCATTCATCTCAATGATGGATTCATTCATCTGAATGTGGGGAAACTGTCTTAAATGAAAGCAGAAGAGGCCACCAGGACCTCTATAGGTCAGAAATACTATGTGTAAAAGTAAAAGATCAAACAAATCAACTAAGGGACACATTTACAAAATCTATCATGGGGAGGAGGCTTGTTGGTTTATGTAATAGCCAAAGAAGTCTTAAAACCGAGTGTCACAAATGGACGATGGATCTCACAATGGTGGAGGGTATGAACCTCTATGGGGGATATGTATGACCAGCTAGGTTGTCAGCTGTCTTTGTAAATGTTGGTGTTTTGGAGGACAGACCTTTGTCTTTGACATCGAATGACTTCATTAGACTAGAGGCAAATTGGCTAAAACCCATTCTCTCCAAAGTGTTTCAACTTAATCAATCTGTACAGTATATTTCCTCTTGCCAAAGATGAGCTCTTTGGTCCCTAGAGAGAAACGCATCCCTTTGTCCAGATGCCTGACCTTCAGAATCAGACCGGAGGCTCCAGCAGACGCAGAGCAGGGGATGCTGTCCTGAGAGACCAAGATGGGAAACACGGGGTCTTTCTTGGTTGCCTGCTGGCCCGTCAGTCCCCCTGGTGATTGGAGGAAGTCATACTTTTTTCATAGAACGGTCCTGATAAAACCAAAAGGACTCCAGAAGAACACACGACTTTCCTCCATTCCTGTCTCCTCAGGGTCCATAAAAGCTCTCCACACCGACTTTCTTCAGTCTCCTGGTCCACTCAAGATGAACTGTAAAATATTCAGAAACACCCAGGAATCTTGGGAAGGTTCAGGATTACAGAACGAGTTAGCATTTATAGGACCCATTACATACTTTGTAATCACTGGGAGAGCTGAGGAACAGTGCCCTGTGGTCCAGTGACAAATAGTGACTGGTGACCGAAAGTGACCAAGGGTGTGGGTATGAGGACCACCACTCTGTTCTTCCAGGCTGTGTGGCCCAAGGGCAGAGTGGGGTAATCTTTCTGCAAAAAGCTTCAAATTATAGTCTTGAGATTTCATTCCCAGCCCAGGCACTTATTTTGAGAAAATGGGCAGAGCTGAACAAAGGGATTTGGGGACATACATCACAGTCTATTTGTAGCAACATGGAGTGATATTTCTTTTGCCTTTCACCCTCCCCGCCCCCGCTCCAGGATCTTTATACAACCCTAAGGATGCCATAAATTCCATAAATAACTGGGTTAAAAGCAAGGGAACCTTGGCGATGAGATAGTGCTTTCTCAGAGATGTAGGTACTTTTAATAGCATTTGATGAAAAAGCATCAAAAAAAATATAAGATACAAGCTGGTACAGGATATAACAGATAGATCCCGGAAGCACCAACATCTGCTTCCTAATGGAAGTTTCAAAAGGAGTGAAAGAGAGAGAACAAATTGTAGGAATCAACTCCTCTCCTATTTCGGCTCTGAGAATGCTGTCCCTTGAGTGTCGAGCAGAATGAGTGGACACACATGTCGATACCCAGAGGTGGTGTTAACAGAGCACCAAGAGCAGAGGAAAGTGCTAAAAGCATTTCAGCGTTGGTCAGGTTGAGAGAGTGGATGTCTCGCATTTTCTGGGCAAAGGAATTTCATGTGTCTGTCTACAGAAGTATAGTTGATGTAGCGTAGTACATTAGTTTCCAGTGTGTGGCACAGTGATTTGATGTTCTGTGCATTATAGAATGCTCACCAAAATAAGTAGGGTCACTGTACAGAATTTTGACGGTATTATTTCTACATCCCCTGGGCTGTACTCTTCACCTCTGTGACTTACTCCCTTTACACTGGGAAGTTTGTACCTCTTAATCCCTCTCACCTGTTTTACACCCCCCCCCACCCTCCCAGGCGGCAAAATAATTTTGCAATGAGTTTTCCATATCTAGCCAAATCTGTGCAATTCAAAAGCAAATTAAATATGTTCCACATACATAAAAGCTTGAAGATTTTACCCCTGGATGTTGTTTGGGAGCAGAATTACTTGAGGATATCCTCAAGCACACTGAATTGTAAATCGAAGGAAGAAAAACTTACAATAAAGACCTAACACTAAGCCAATGATATGAGTCAAACTCAAAGTTAATTCTAACTGTGTTGAGGCACAGTTATGAAAATAATCTGGAATTTGCTCTCCATGCAGAGGTGAATGAGGGGGGCCGAGGGGCAGACGTGAACATAGGCTGATGTTCCTGTCTCATCTGGAATGAGGATAGAGATGCTGTCTTGGCATTCAGTAGAGAATATAAGCTCTAAATAATGTGTGTCGAAATACGAGGGTGGTAACCATTAGAAGACTAGAAAGGATATGTACAACTTCCCAAGCATTCATGGAAAATGCATGGAATGTGGGAAAAAATGTTATCCCTGCAGTGGATGGTGGGAAAGGATTAGAAAGAAGAAGAGACTCTGATACACATTTAAAAAAAAAGGAGGGGACTCCGCTCGAATATATCAATGATCATACTAAAGGTAAACGGGTTTAAAACCCCATTTAAAGGAGAGAGAAGTAGACATAAAATCCAGCCGTATCCTAGACATGTACAGGAGGCAACTTCAATCACAACACAAAGTGTTGAAAATAAAGGATGCCTTTGAGAGTATATGATTCTGTTCCTAACCAGGACTTAGTTAGTATACCTGCCCTTGTGATTTTCCATCTATGACTTTTTCTCCTTCTTTCCTCATGTGTCACGACCTTGACATTTTCAAGGAGTACTAGTCATTTGTTTTACAGAATTTGGGGGGCTTGCATTTGTCCATTATTTTTTCAGTAGTAGACTGAGGTTATGGGATGTTTTTGTGTTCTGTTACTGGCGATTTAAACCTTGATCATAGCATTAAGGTATTATCGGTGGGGTTATGATTTTTGTCTTCATAATGGATGGACACCTTGGAGGAGATACTTTCAACATATGAAAATATGCTGTTTCTTTCAAAACCTTTAGCCATTCATTTTAGCATCCATTGGTGAACCTTGTCAGCAATCATTATTACGGTGGTGTTAGCCTCATGGTGATTTTCTGTTTCCCTCATTTCTAATTCATTTTGTATTTGGAATTTTTCTTTAAAAAATTGCTGCTCCTTCTTTTCCATTTACTTATTAATTCAATTATGTTATTATTATGGACCCATGAATATCCATTTTATATTATGTTTGTTTGTTTTTTGTTTTGTTATTCAAATTCCCGATTGACTCCCTGTATCCTTTTGACATGCCCTCATCTTTTTTTGGCTCCTTCTTAATTTTTCGGCATCACAAGACATTCCAATCTATAATGAAGTAGAATTTAAGTCAAAAAAAAAAAAAAGAGAGAGAGAGAAAGGAAAAAGGAATAGAGGAAAGTTTCATTTTGATAAAAAGTACAGTCTTTCAAAAAACTTGAGTCTTGAACTTGTATGCAACTAACAATGTAGTTTTTAAATACATAAAGTAAAAACTGGTGGAGATTGTAGTGGCCATCTGTCAGTTTCTGCCTGCTCAGCATTCATTCCCATGTCCCATGCCGTTTTCAAAGAGAATTATCTTCCTAAGGGATGACTGGAGTCAGTCTACCTAAGACAGTTGGGTACAGTTGTCAAGATGTTCAAGTGTGCGTAACGTTTAAGTATGAGTGAAAAGTATGCAAACTCCATGGGAAAAATAAAGCCTGAACGTGAAGACTGCGGTGATTTTGATGGGGTTTGGGATCCATGCTTCATGTGTGTGAGTATCAAAGGGATGTCATCTTGAAGGGATAGGATGTCCTGTGTTGAATGCTCCCTTGCTCTCCTAGTACCTAGTGTGTGTCTTTCCAGGGCTATCCTCTCGAAGGTGTTTGATGAGGTAATTGAGGTGAACCTGATCGACAGTGCAGACTACATCCACCTGGCCTTTCTGAAGAGGCCTGAGCTTGGGGTCACCCTCACCAAGCTTCACTGTTGGACCCTCACCCATTATAGCAAGTGTGTCTTCCTGGATGCAGATACTCTGGTGAGTACATGGGTATGATGAGGACGAGATGCTCCACTTGATAAGAAACCCCTCAGAGATAATGCCTTTTCCTTTTTAAGGAGGCTGTTAGTGTTTACGTGTGGATTCCCAGCAAATAACATGCACTGGTGTCACCAGCCTTGACATTCAGTGCATCAAAATCAGCTATAACGCAATGCTAGCCCGGCTCTGACCCTGCCCAGGACACCAACGGATTTGAAGGCATGCTCCTTCCCTAGGAGGGCTTTATAATCCCATGGTCTTATCTACACAAAATAGAACAATTAGAAAAAATATTTGGCTTTGATTGCATCTTGACTTACATAGTTTGGATTGGACTGGGACACCGGGCTTCTGAGGCTGAGGTATCCTCCTCTAGTCGGTTGGGGTAGTGGCCTGCAGTGTAGGAGCTTGGGATGGCTGCTTTCCAAAACAGCCATTGGAACGTTGAAATGTAACATGGAGTCAGGGTGTTGGCATGCATTCTGGTTGGGTTTGGTTGTGCCAAAGGAGCTCTGTAGGAAGATGGACAGGTGCAGAGGAAAATATGACCAGTAACACAATTGGAGTCATGTTTCCTTTTTTCCAAACAGCACAGTTTGGAAAGTCAGTGGGTGCTGGAGGGGTCTGTAATCAGTAGGCAAGTTCTAGAAGGCAGCCGATGTATTACATTGACTTGCGAACCTCTCCCTTCATGTGTTTTCCGAGCTTCGTTGGTTACATTTGGTAGACTAAAGAGCATACGCAGTCAGGCGAGTTCCGTGGAGAATTTTAAGAACCTTGAGAAAATAATTTACTTTCAGAAGTTGTGTTCCATCAATCACTTGAAATAAGCCAGAGAGCCGTCTTACACACCCTTCTCTTTCGAATGTAAGCGGAAAAGGAGAGTCAGTCCAAAAACTGGGGCACCTGGGTAGCTCAGTCTGTTAAGCATCTGCTTTTGGCTCACGTCGTGATCTCAGGGTCCTGGGATCAAGGCCCACATTGGGATCCTTGCTCAGCGGGGAGCCTGCTTCTCCCTCTCCCACTCCTCTCTGTCAAATAAATACATAAAATTGAAAAACAGAAAGAAAGAAAGAGAGAAAGAGAGAAAGAGAGAAAGAAAGAAAGAAAGAAAGAAAGAAAGAAAAGTGGGCACAGGTTTCCAATCACTAGACGTTGACCATCCTCAAGTTTCTGCTGCATTTGTTACCTGCATCCTGGAGGTAAGAGAAGGGTGCTACAGGTTCCTCCATGCTCTGCTTTGCCAGGTGCTAGCCAATATCGATGAGCTGTTTGATAGGACAGAGTTCTCTGCAGCCCCCGATCCCGGATGGCCGGACTGCTTCAACAGTGGTGTTTTTGTCTTCCAACCGTCTCTGGAGACGCATGGCCTCTTGCTGCAACATGCCACAGACCACGGCAGCTTTGATGGTGAGTGATGGGAAGCTGGAAATGGGTGGAAGAGGATGGGGCTGTTTCTGGTCCCATACCCCTTTCCTACCCTCACTTCCCCCAGATACAACAGCATAAGTCAGTCAAGGGTATGGTTGAAAAATGTGGCCAGACAGGGTAACAGGAATAAGTGAAGTTAGTGAGCAAATACACAGCAGAGAAAAACCACAGAAGAAAATATCTTCAGTGAGTAGGAAGCACGGTTCCCCAATCCTGATCAAACAGAAAAGGGTAGGCAAACCTCTCTCTGAAGACCAGATAATAGATTTTTTTTTTCCCCAGCATCATGGATCCTCTGAAATCTGCTGCAAATATTTAACCGTGCAGGTGTAGAGTGAAAGTGGCCATTGACAATACGTACATGAGCATGGCTGTGTTCCAATAAAACTTTATTTACAAAAGTGGATGCAAGGCTCAGTTGGGCAGAGCCCTGGTAGAGAATAAAGGTAACAACTCTGGGAAGCAAAGATAGATGGGGACAATGCTAGGATTGTCGTCCCGTAGAAGAAAATAGAGGACTGATGAAGAATTATCTGTGGGCAAGGACCAGGATTTGCCCATACAGCACTGTGGCCCCTGGATAGAATTCATTGCGAGAGTTGAGAATTCGAGGGACACTACGAGGGTTCATTATCCATGGCTTGGGTTATGGGTGGAAAGTTTTGGAGAGAATATGCATGTTAAAATGAATGGTTTGGGTGATCCATCCTTTTTGAGAAAAACGGTCATATTGTAGCAGACAGAGAGAAGAAATAAAATGGGACCCCACGTGCAGGTGGGTTAAGCCCTTCAAACACATCTTGAATTCTTTGAAGCGCTCTACCATCCGTGATGGGCCTCCTTGGGTGTGTGTTCGCCATTTAGGGGCAGATCAAGGCTTACTGAACAGCTTCTTCAGTAGCTGGTCAACGGCAGACATCAACAAGCACTTGCCGTTCATCTATAACTTGAGCAGTAACACGGCGTACACCTACAGCCCTGCTTTCAAACGGTAAGTTCTCCACTTTCTATAACCGTCCAGGCCTGCTGCCTTCAAGCAGCCCTGTCTCTAGACTCTTTACAAGTGTTTGGAATTGGGGTTGGAAAATACTAGATCATCCCTCTGCTTGCTTATTGCTTTAAATTGTAGGTAGTCAAGACCATAAGTCTGAATGGGAGTGGTTCCCAAAGGGTGGTCTCAGGAACCTCCATGGTTCTTTCGAATCTCTGCCATCAAAATGACTTAAAAAATAAGTCTTCTAAGATGTTATGTTTTCTTCCCTCTTTTTTAAAATAAGCGTACAGCAGGATTTTACAGAAACTCCATGATATGACTAAACAAGGCGCTAAAAAAAAATAAAATGAAACAATGCACTGAATGGAGACCCAGAGAGGAGAAAGCAGCTGTCTCCTCTCAAGATGGTCAAACTCATTCTTTTGACAACTGTATTTTAAAAATACAGTTATTTATCATGAAAAAGTGTCACAAGAACATCTGCATCTCATGGGTCGATTGATTTCTAATGAATTGATTAAATCGGTTTTCAGATTTCTCAGTTTTGTTGTCCATTGTGGTAAATACAGACAGGTAGGATGCATATGGACAAAGTGAAAGTCTTGGTCCTCTGTGTGTTTTAAGACCATCAAGGTGTCCCAGGACCAAAATGTTTGAGATTCGCTGCTGTAAGAATGATGTTGTTGTAAACAAAAGTGAAAAATCTGAGCACAATATAGGAAAAGATAATTGGAGAGCACTTATACATACAGAACATGGATATTTGGTGTGAATGTAGTGTTAAAATTTCATGGGAAGATGATTATACGGAAAAATATTTAGGAAGGTTGAGAGGAGAAAATTCAGAATCTTGTAAGAGAAGTCAGTTTTCTTGTTTGCAGCTTGGGTCATCTACTATAAAAGTGATTTTTTTTGGGGGGGGGGTCCCTATTGTTTTAAGGAGATGAGGTTTTGGGCTATCTACCATATTGTCCATCTTTATAAGACTCTTGGTTTATTCTTCTAGTGTGAGGGAATTCCCCACTGGGTGATGATTATGTGTCTCTGTAGGTAGAAAACGAAATACTTGCAGTGTTGATTGTTTAAAAAAAAATTATCTCTAAGCAAAAAAGTGCAGGTCTACATAGTAGGGTTGAGAAAAGCATTCATGGGCTGCTGTCTTTGACATGCTTTGGGGTTTGGGGGCAATTTCCGTGTGTGTAGAATCACTTCCAAGTGGAAAGTAGAATGTTTTGTGTTTCTTCCTTAGATTTGGTTCAAGCGTGAAGGTAGTCCACTTTTTGGGGCCCACAAAGCCATGGAACTACAAGTATAACCCCCAGACGGGGTCGGTGTTGGAGGAGGGCTCCGGGTTGGCCAACCAGCACCAGACGTCCTTCCTTAACCTCTGGTGGAAAATCTACCAGCACAGCATCCTGCCTCTTTACGGAAGCTTCCGGGTTGAGGAAGAACATGCATCTCCAGGACACTCCGTAAGTGGGTGACACCCTCTAAAAGCCGCGGTTGAGAAAGGGCATACACTCTGCATGATCAAATCGATACCTGGTGTACTTTCTTGAAGTGCTCCCTCCTGTTTCTACGTGCTGTATTTCATAAAGGATGACAAATACCCTGGTTTGTTGTTTTTCTGGCTCAAAATCATGAATGTTTAATGAGCCAAAATGTGGCTGTGATTGAGAGGGTTGGTGCATAAATAGATTATTTCAGTTAGCCGCCTTCATCAGGGAAAGAGCCACTTGTAGCTAAGTGCCTGCGGATGATTGATTACTATGTTGTTCGAGGAGACACTTGCCAATGTTCATCATCAATTCAAGTAGCTGTTGGAGGGCATTGCTGAAGAGGATTTTGGAAACTCTTGATTGATACCAATTTGATTTTTTAAGAAATGAAATGGTAACCCTTCCTGCCCTACATAGGCGTGTTTGTGTAGCTAGTATACTGTGGATAAACCTGTCGTGCAAAAGACCTCTTGAAGTTTGTTTCTAGGAAACTTTATTACCTAATCATTGCTATGATCAGGATGTGTATTAGTACCACACAGTTAACCACCCGCCATCGCACTGATGGGAAAAGGAAGAGAATCCATACTTCAGTCCTGTTTTTGTTGGGTGGAACTAGGTGCTGCTTCTCTTTGGAAGGACTCTGTTTCTTCCAACGTTTCATGCAAGGGAATAGGAGTTTATCTGTGTTTGTGTTGCCTCTTATTTTCTGCTGGGTGGTTTGCTCGACATGAGGTTGTATGGACAGGAAATTAAGACGTGGAGTCAGGCAGTTCTGGGAAATATGGCCAGTTGAGAACAGTTCTAGGAGCTGTGTGCTGTGTGGTTGTTCTCGCCAGGACAGTGGCAGCTTCCTGAAGGAGCACCTGTCACCTGTTTTATCACAGCCCACCTTGTGAGTTGTCACATGGCTGGGAACCCCATGGGCTTGGGGGATCTCTGTGTCCACCCAGGGGTGTGCGAGCGCTTGCTTTTGCTTCCAGAGAATTAGGCTCTGTGCATGGCCCGCTCAGAACATGGATAGGTTGTTTATATGCCCAGCTTCCTAAGTCTGTGTCCATTCCTTGGGCAAGCTTATGTTTACTGACTGCAGATGATTAGGTAGGAGAGCACTGGCCACAAAGAGGATGGGACAGGTCTTAGGGTCCCCAGGGCAGCCAAAGAGTTAAAGATGTAAGGAGAACTTACCAAGTGCATCCCTCTTTGTCTAGGCTGGCATCAGGGAGCTGTGTACAAAACCAGCAGCAGGGTCCAGCCAGCCTTGGCCTGCTGAGGGTCCTTCAGAACAGACTGTGGTCACGGATGACACCCCACCCTCACCCAAGGGATGCCATTCAGAAGACGTAAGTAAACCCAACCTCCACACAGGTGTGCCTGGAGAATCAGAGAATCAGATGCTGGCTCCCCAAGGAGACAGAGCTGAGAGCCTGCTCCTGGGGCTCCCAGGGAGGGAGGGAACATGGCCCCATCTGCAGACTGCTCTAGATTTGAGGGGCTCCTGTGTTCGTGTAGATTATTGCACCGTGACCCGGGGGGTACATTGAATAATGCTCCCCCATGGACATGTGCGCGTCCTAATCTTGGGAACTTAAACATGCTACTTATCAGGAAGAGGGTCTTGGCAGGTGTGGTCCGGTTGAGGACCTCCAGAGAATGATTCTGGGTTTTCCAGGTGGGCCCTGTATCACCATGAGGGTCCTCATACAGGGAGGCAGAGGGAGATTCACAGATAGAACATGTTATAGAAGAAGCAGAGGCCATAGAGAAATGAGAAGACACTTTTCTGCTGGCATTAGGGGAACACAGCCTGCAGGGCTGCAGGGGCCTTGAGGAATGGGAAAAAGCCAGGAGATGGGCAGTCTGCAGGAGCCACCAGAAGGATCTCACTTTGGCCCACACGTTGACATCAGCCCTGTGACACCCATGTTAGACTTCTGAGCTCCAGAACTGCAAGGTGGTCAGTCTGCATTGCTTTATGCCTCCCAAATAGGCAACAAATGTGGACATTTTGTTACAGGAGCCACAGGAAGCTAATACGCACCCTGGCGATAGGTGTTGGGTCTCATCCCGATATTGTGGGGTCCCCAAGTTTTCAGGTTCGAAAGGCACTGCTTGTATCTCCCTTGAACCCAGCTGCCAGGCCACATGGTTCTACATCTGGAGAGCTTTTACCAAACCACCAGTGCAAATATGACTTGGAGATTAATGTTGACCTATGTGCTCATTTCTACTGTGGCTGGGTTTGCTGAATGCCTGTCCTCGGATGGATCTGGGGCATGATGTCAAGGGACATCATATTTTTCTATGCGCTTCACGTAGGTTTGGGAAAACTGTGTCTCATTGATTTGGAATAATCACTATATAAATTTTAGCAAATGTGTCTGTAGATGTCACTCTATTCTTGATTATAAAATGGAACAAATTGCATTGTCAAGTTGTTGATAGCCTTTGAGTTTGGATTTTACATCAACCCAGACAAATTGAGAAGACCCTCAGCTTTGTACAGTAAAGAGAGAAATAGGAGAAAAGGAGTGTTTTCTGGTTTCTCATTCCTCCTGATGGTACAGGAAGCCCCCTCACAGTCCAGATGTGGCCCCAGGATGTGTCACATGTGAGTTCAAGACAAGGCGTCTGCTTGTTGTAGGAATGTGAAGAATCGATCTGTTAAGCTCTTATAGTATGTGTACAACTCCTTGTTCTGTAATGGGATCAATAAGAAAATTCAGCATTCCCACGAAATGTTTAGTGGACATGTGGACTCAATTAAGTATTGCTCAGAAAACCCTTTTGCACCTTGATGGTTGATTTTATCCATCAGCTTCACTGGGCTAAGGGACGCCTAGATGGATAGTAGCATGTCATTTCTGGGGGTTTCCTTGAGGGTGTTTCTGGAAGACATGAGCTATTGAATGCGTACGTGGAATAAAGAAGACCACCCCACACCAACTCTCAAGGTGGTTGGACCTCATCCCAACCCACGGAGGGCTTGAATCGAACAAAAAGCAGAGGAAGGGCAGACTTGCTATGTGGCAGCTGGGATTTGCATGTTCTCCTGCCCTCAAGCATTAGTGCTCCCGATTTTTGGGTCTTTGGACCCAACGGAGTATCACCACTGGCTTTCCTCAGCTTCCATCTTACAGAAGGCAGATTGGGACCCTGCCAGCCTCCATCACTGTATGAGCCAGTCTCTCAGAATACCTCCCTGTAAATCTGTAAGTCTTATCACTTCTGTTTCTCTAGAGACCACTGACTCATTCATCAACCCTCTTTCTAATTCCCAATGATCCCGTTTTCATCAAGTTCTATCATTTGGTCTTATGTATTAGCTGTTTTCTAACTTTGTCTAGAAGCTTTGTCTGAATAAGAATCACTTGAAACAATGATCTCTACGTGATTGATAAAACCTGTTCTTGATCACATGGACGCCACCCCAATTCCTAAGGACCGCCACCCTGTTTCAGAAGCAAGAGTGGGTTCTGGATCTTTTGGCCGCTTGTGGGACCCCGTGGGTTGTCACCAGTCCTGAAAATCAAGGAAGCCCAGTGTAGACAGAGATTTTGCAGAAACTCTAGGAGACTTGAATCCCATGGCCCATGCTGTACCCATCTCAGAAGAACCAGAAACATACTCACAGTGCGAACAGACCTTTGGTTCCACTAAAACCGTCTTCTCCACATTTGGTTCTTTAAGTTTGATTTCCTTGATTGCTGTGGCTTTTCTTGGTGTTTGCTTCATACCTTAATTCTGGCTTCATAATTGTTGGTGAACCTTTGACGTCCACAACAGATGTCCTTGTGTCTGTGTGTTTACAAGCAGCATTTCGACCCAAGCCGGCTGATCCAGGCCAAGGAGAGATTTTCCTGCAAAAGGGAACAGGGCTTCAGGGCAAAGTCAACAGAAAGAATCTCCATCTCAGCACGGGGTTCCCTCAATGCTTGCTGAGCTGGACCGTGGCAATCCAAGCACACAAGTCCACCACAGCTGCCCAGACATGGGGTCAGCTGATTCTATCCATAGCAGAAGATTGCAGTGCCCCTTGGACAAGTTTGCTGTGGTCCTGAACCCAACCCCATCCTTACGGAGGGTGATGAGAAAAGATCCTAAGAAGTGAAGAAAAGTGGGTTCAGAACAATCCTCATACAAGAGAACGAATGGCATTGAAAATGAAAACCCTTCTGTGTCTCTGCAGGAAGTGGGGTCTGTAGATGGGACCTGGGGCTGCCATCCTGCTCTGCTCAGGGCAGTCTGAGCCCAAGGCCAGCGGTGGGTACAGGAGAGATGACGCCCTGGGTGGGTTGAGTGTGCTCAGTTCAGGATAATCAACTAGTCTTCACAGGTAACTGTGGAACTCCAGTCTCTCGTCTTGGCAGCCCTAGTGGACTGGCCCTGCTGCAGCTCAGGAGCTCCACTCCCACACCCCAGGCCTTGCAAACATTTCCAGACAGCAGGCCCCTGCAGTGAAGGACCTGTGTCTGCAGATTGCAGCGGAAGCAGCCGGAGGAAGGAGTATAGGATGACCCACCTGGATGCGTAACTTTGATTTGTATTAAAGAGCTCAGAGGAAGAAGCGATCCTCCAAGCATGAAGAGGCAGAAGAGGAAGGCATTCTTGTCTGTTGAAATGTGTAATTATGACCAGAGGGGTGCTGTCTTTGATGATCCAAGGGTAAAAAGGCGGTTGTGGGGGCAGGTACTCAGGTGTCTGAGACTCTGTCAAGTTCACTTCTCCATGTCCTGGACACTCAGAGGGGAAGAGGCTCTGGGCAGAGTACTCTGAGCACCCCTCATGTGAGTCCTATTTCCCAGGGAGGAGGACACAGATCCAGAAAAGAGCTCAGGAATGGGCAGCTGCTGGAGAAAGGGCTGGAGATGGAAACAAAACCACTTGGATATGTAAATACAGACTCAACCCTAAACAGCTGTGGGGGTTACGCTGGCCGTCCACAGCACATTGCACACTTTGCTGGAATAAAAGGAATATACACAGGAAGAGTGTTTCGGGGTATCTGGTTCATCCTTCGATCTCCTATTCCTGCGCCATCTGTTTCCGCCTTTCGTTCCTACCACCTGTGAATGATGCGTTGTGGTGATGGACTCTTGAAGACATCCCAGGGCTTGACTGATGAGAAGCATGTGTCTCTAAAAGCAATAAAGGGCTCACACTTTTAAAAGGAAGGGATGGGGCGCCTGGGTGGCTCAATGAGTTAAGCCTCTGCCTTCAGCTCAGGTCATGATGTCAGGGTCCTGGGATCGAGCCCCGCATCGGGCTCTCTGCTCAGCAAGGAGCCTGCTTCCCTCCCTCCCTTTCTCTGCCTGTCTCTCTGCCTCCTTGTGATCTCTCTCTGTCAAATAAATAAATAAAATCTTTAGAAAAAAATAAATAAGTCAAAGGAAGGGATGCGGCCCTAAATTCAACTCCAGAAACCAATATTACACTATATGTTAACTAACTAGAATTTAAATTAAAACTTCAAACAAAAAAGAAAAAACAAATATAAATAAAAAGGAAGGGATGCTTTCACAGTCTCTGGGGTGAGTACCCCTGGGCAGAGGGCCTTATTTGGTATTAATTATGAAACGTCACTGCCACCTACCGGTCTTATTGATTATTGACTAATTGATTCTGGATCTTTAATTTGGAGACCTGGAACCCAGTCTAAAAAAAAAAAAAAAAGATTATTTTCATAAATGCCTATCAATATACAGAGCTAGGTCCTGAATTGGGGATCCTTATTGAAGACAGCAGCCTTCGAATCATGGCAACAGCGTTGACAAGATAGTCTCGATTTTTAAAATGAAAGCTGAATGTCTAATTTCCTTCCCATATATAAATGAATGTATCAGAGAAAAAAATATTTGCCATTTACTGTCTTCATAGCCAAGTGTTATGTGCTCCAGTCTCGTGAGTGAGGAAATGAAGTTAATGAAAACGCCCTTTAGTTTTTTGAAGTTTGAAAGGAATTTAAAAGTTAATTAAAAGTTTTTGAAGTTTTAAAGGAACTTTAAAACTTTTTTTGTTTTTTGAAGTTCTCGGTTGTTTTTACTGTGGATTCTTAGAACATCTTTGTGTTTTCATAAAACTTTTTGTTGAGGGATGACATACATGAAAAAAAGGGGGTGCCTGTGATACGTGATAAGTATACATCTTGATGCATTTTAGGAGTGAAAAAAAAAATCCTAAATCCTAATCCAGATCCAGAAACTCACCCCCCAAAGACCTCTCATACCCGCCCAGTCACTAGGAAAGGCTATCCTGACCTTGACCCACACCACTCACTTGTGAGGGCTTTTGAGGTCCTTATGAACGGGATCCAACACTATGTACTTTTAGGTCTGGTGTCTTTGACTTGACATCTTTAGGAGATCCATTCATCTTATTGAGGGATTTGACAGTTCATTGATTCCATAGGCTGCATATTATCAAAGTGTAGGAAGGTATAATGTATTGTTTAATTCTAGAGGACACATTGCCATATTGGGTAACACGGATAGCCCTGCTAGGAAGCCCTTATACATGCATCTTGTTGCGCTTGCTAAGCATTTTTGGAGAGGTTCTCCTTAATGGTGGGGTTGTTCGATCAGAGGGCACGCATGTGTATGCTTTTGCATTAATAGATTCAGCCAACGATTTTGCAAATGGTTGCTCCCCTAGTGGAGTCGGGGAGTCCTGATGGCTTGAGGTCTTCAGCTCTCTTCCAAAGTGCCAATGAGCACATGGGGCATCTCCTCATGGTTTTACTTGGCATGTATGAGATGGCGTTGAGTTGACTTAAGCCAATTCTTAGGTAGGTGCTTATCAAGATTTGACTCTTTGGGAAATGCTTGTTCAAATATTTTGAACATTGTCTTTCTGCGGCGTTTCCTTTTTTTTTTTTTTTTTTAAGTTTGTCTTCACAATTTATATATATTTCAGATACAAGCTCTTCTCAGTAGTACAGTATAAATACGTTCTCCTACTCTGTTCCCTTCGGAATCCTCACACGGCATCCTTCAATGAATAGAAGTTCATAGTTTAGCCAGGATTTCATATTTCCTTGATGAGGACTATGTATTGTTTCCTCTTTAGGAAATCTGTCCCTAAACGAAGGTCCTGGAGATAATCACTTTGGTTGTCTCACAGAATTTTTATTGTTTCTCTCTTTTATAGGTAAGTGTATAATCCGTGGGAATGGATGTTAGGGAGTGAATGAGTTCGGGGTCAACATTCACAACTGTTACGTGGGGGTCTGTCATTAACAGATTACCCCATTAACAGCATGGGGTAATCAGCAACACCATTATTCCTCCGACACCCCTGCTTTGTCATGTTTCCTTTTCCATATGTGGATGGATCCATTTCCAGATTTTCGATTCTTTCATTTTTGTTCCCTTTCTTGCACCAGTCACATACTGCCACAATTACCGAGGCTTTAAAGTCTCACTATATCATACAAGCCCTTCAACGTTTTTCTTTTTTCCCTACGTCTTCTACATTTCCTTTAAATTTCTGTACGAATATTAGGATCAGCTTTGCAGTGTCTTGGAAAACAAACAATCTTCTGGAATTTCGACTGGGATTGCGTTGAATCTATAGATGGGTTTTAGAAAGACTAATATCACTAAAGTTTTTAAGTTTTACACTCAGTGGACTTCATGTATTTCTACTTTTGGATAATTATTAATTTCTCCCAATATGTTAATTTTTTAAGTAAAGTCCTTTGGTGCATTTTGCTAGACTTATTCCTGGTTTTTGGTGGGCTGTGAGGCTATGATATGATATGTTATGATCTGTCATTGTGAACACTAAGCTTCCATCTGGATTCTTCTGGTGATTCTATACATACCATTAGATCAACTGCAAGTCAGACACTGCCCAGTAATTTCTTAAAATGTTCATCACGCATGTAGTGTGTGATCTGGCCATTCCACGCCTACGTATTTTCTCAAGAGAAGTGAATGCTGATGTTCATATGAAAATAGCAGATTGATTTGCTTTTGGTTTTGTTTTTAAAGATTTTATTTATTTGAGAGAAAGAAAGCACGCACAAGCAGGGTGAGTGGCAGGCAGAGGGAGAAGCAGGCTCCCGCACTGAGGAGGGAGCCTAACCCAGGGCTCGATCGTGGGACCCTGGGATCACAACCTGAGCCGAAGGCAGATGCTCAACTCACTGATCCCCCCAGGTGCCCTACAGATTGATTGATCTGTAATAGCTCAAAATGGGACATAACTCAACTGTCCGTCCAGAGGTCAAAGTATGAACAAAGTGTGGTCCATCCATACACTGGAAAACTACTCAGTAATGAAGATGAAAGAGCTTTTTAAAAAATTTTTTAAATTACTTTTCAGTGTACTAGAATTCATTGTTTATGCAGCACACCCAGTGCTCCATGCAATATGTGCCTTCCATAATAGCCACCACCAGGCTCACCCAACCTCCCACCCCCCCACCCCTTCAAAACCCTCAGATTGTTTTTCAGAGTCCACAGTCTCTCATGGTTCATCTCCCCTTCCAATTTCCCCCAACTCCCTTCTCTCTATCTCCCCATGTCCTCCATGCTATTTGTTATGCTCCAC
>NC_081575.1:122777124-122787317 GCF_022355385.1 Mustela nigripes | reverse complement strand
CCACTTCAAAACCCTCAGATTGTTTTTCAGAGTCCACAGTCTCTCATGGTTCATCTCCCCTTCCAATTTCCCCCAACTCCCTTCTCTCTATCTCCCCATGTCCTCCATGCTATTTGTTATGCTCCACAAGTAAGTGAAACCATGTGATAATGGACTCTCTCTGCTTGACTGATTTCACTCAGCATTATGTCTTCCAGTCCCGTCCATGTTGCTACAAAAGTTGGGTATTCATCCTTTGATGGAGGCATCATACTCCATAGTGTATATGGACCACATCTTCCTTATCCATTCATCCATTGAAAGGCATCTTGGTTCTTTCCACAGTTTGGCGATCGTGGCCATTGCTGCTATAAACACTGGAGTACAGACGGCCTTTCTTTTCATGACATCTGTATCCTTGGGGTAAATACCCAGGAGTGCAATGGCAGGGTCATAGGGAAGCTCTATTTTTAATTTCTTGAGGAATCGCCACACTGTTCTCCAAAGAGGCTGCACCAACTTGCATTCCCACCAACAGTGAAAGAGGGTTCCCCTTTCTCCACATCCCCTCCAACACACGTTGTTTCCTGTCTTGCTAATTTTGGCCATTCTAACTGGTGTAAGGTGGTATCTCAGTGTGGTTTTAATTTGAATCTTCCTGACGGCTAGTGATGACGAACATTTTCTCATGTGTCTGATAGCCATTTGTATGTCTTCATTGGAGATGTGTCTGTTCATGTCTTCTGCCCATTTTTTGATATGATTATGTGTTTTGTGTGTGTTGAGTTTGAGAAGTTCTTTATAGATCCTGGATATCAGCCTTTGGTCTGTCCTGTCATTTGCAAATATCTTCTCCCATTTGGTGGGTTGACTCTTTGATAAAAGAACTTTTGATCCAGGCAGCAAAGTTGCAAAGGATAACTATACCGAGTTGAAGAAGCCAGACAAAAGATAAAACATACCATGTGGTTCCATTCTGTAAAATTCTAAAAAATGTAAAATAATGTACAGGGACCATTCTCTGGGGATGGTGGAGGAAGGAGAGAGAGATTATTGTGGAAACTTTTGGGGATGATAGGTGTTTACTCTCTTTGATTGTGTCAAAAATTTGCCAACAGGTACAGGTTAGTCCAATTGATAGTGTGGGAATGACACTGCAAAAAAGCTGTGAACAAAGCAAAACATTTAAAGTTACTATATATTCTTGGCCTCTCTTCCTGTTGTTATGAGATATTTCTACGTAAATTTATTGACTTAAAGCTTTGTTTTGGTTACTACTGACATGGTATGTCTTCTGCATGTTTCCCGCCCCCCTTTCTGTGTTCTTATGTTTAAAATGTAACTCTTCAAGATGTTCAGAATGAGGTTTTTGTCTTCTTTTTATCTGAATACTTTTTTGCCTTTTACCTGGGGGTAGTTTGTTGACATTTAATGTAATTACTAGTACATTTCTGTTTAAATCTGTTCCTTGGTTTGCTTTTCATGATCACCAATTTGAAAGATATTTCTCTCGCTTTTTAATCTTTCTTTGGATTGGTTAGTGTGTATTTACTTTTCCATTGTAACCTCTATTTCCATGTCAGTTTTGCATTATTTTGATTATTTTTTAAGTGATTACTTGGAGATTTCAAATTTCATTCCTAACTTGGACATAATGTAATATACTTAGGACTTTTCTGCTTTGGGGAATAGAAGAACCCCAGAAGGCTTTCAAACTGTCCATTTCCCTCCACATTTTGTTCTCTTTTTGTCTATTTTCATTGTATACCTATTTTATAAAGTTCAAGTTCCCTTAGCTATATCATTTTATTTTCATTCCCTATTTCATTCTATCAGTAATCACTGTCTTCTCCCCAAAGAACTTCCTTTATCATTTATTTTAACTCAAGTTTCCTGCTGAAAATCTCCCTCCTCCATTTGTATATCCAACAATTCCTTTATTTAACCTTCATGTGGGGCCATATTTTCCTGGAGGTAGAATTCTCACTTGGTAGTACTTTTTACGAGGGCACTCGGATGATGTTTCTTAATCTTCTGACTGCCATTATTGCTCTGCAAATTAATCTTCCAGGCTCATGTGTATGTGTTTGAGGGTCATTTGTCTCTTTGCTCTGGCTGCTCTTAAGATTTCTGTCTTGGGCTTTGGTCATCTGTTTTATAATTATGGCTCTGGGTTTTTGATTCTTTATATTCTTTCTACGGGGAGTTTGTAGCTTGACCCTGTTTTCCTTCTGCCCGTACTCTCTCTCTCTCTCTCTCTCTGTCTCCCTCTTTCTCTCCTTCCCTCTCCACACTCTCCTACACTCTGTAATCCCAATTACATCTTCCGTATGACTTGTTACCACATTTGCTCTATCCATGACTCCCTTCTCTATAGTCTCCTCCTACCTGTCTTTCCATGCTTCTTTCTACTGGCCTACTTTCCAGTTAACCGACCTTCTCTTTAATGGCGTTTAATCAGTTGTTAAACACACATCCTGAACACTTAATTTCATTTATTGAGTTTTTGACCCCAATAAACATCAAATACTTAATAGGGCAGTTTCCATACTTCATTGAAATTCTCCAACTTGTCCCTTTAAAGTGTTTCTTGTACTTGGTTATAGTCCATGTCTGATCAATCTTATATCTGGATTTCATGTGGATCTGTTCTTATGGTTTGATTTTGTTTTTCCTCTTGATCTTCATTCATTTGGTCTCATGTGGCTCTGTGCTAGTTGATTTTTGATACCACACAACACACTGCATATGGCAAAATTACAGAGATCACGGGGAGTTCTGTCATATTACCATCATCATCCAGAAAGCATTGCTTTTTTCTCCTGTTTTCTTTTTTCTTTTCTTCCCACTCCTCCCGGCAGGAAGTTTTCATACAGGTGGTTTGCCCACACCCGGTCAGAAGTTGAGCTGGTGTGAAATTGGGCTTCTGTGTCTGTAAGAGCTGCACTATTTCCAGTCTTCCTTTTTAAGTGCATTCCGTCCTGAAAGCCTGTGGTGTTCCGAGGGTCCCTCCTGAATCCCTCATCATTTATGGGTTCCTCAGCTTCATTGTGTGGCTAAACTGTCTGCTCATAATCTTCCTACAGCTTCTTGGTTGCCTCAAAGAGGACTGGGCTGCCAGATGCATTTACTATTTTCCTATCACACGTGCAACCCACCCCGCCCACATGATTTTGCAGTGTGTTTGCAGGGACAGCTGGGAAGTGTCTCAGTATTTTCTAGCCTCTGTGACAGACAGTCTTGCAGAAGCCTTTGGACCATTTATGGCCCCCAGCTGTGGGCACAAACTTGCTTCCTGACCATGAATTGCTTAGGCTTGCTGTATAACAAATAGCCGCAAATAGGTAAAAGTCTATGTCTGGGTCCCAATAAGCTGTGGTGCCAAAGGCATGTTGGGCTCCAGGCAGTCACCAGGGGGTCCAGGATCCTCCTGGAGTTCTGGTCCAGCTTCTTCTAGGGAATTCCTTGTCCACTGTGGCTCCCTGAAAGAAAGTTAGGCCTTCCTGCTGAAGCCAGTCATTGCACACCATGCATTATATTGTCTCCTTTGCTCCTGGCATGATCTTAGCTGTGGACCATCCTTAGAGGCACTGGGAAAACAGTCAGTCGAGTTGCTTTCTGGAAGGGTTTGTTTTCTTGTGGAAGCCCAGTTGAAAGAGGTTGGATGGAACTTGTTCTTCACCTGACCTGTGAGTAAAGAAGGTAATAAAAGTATCCTGCGTCAGTGGACGTGACTCACATGGCATCCCAGTGGTGTGGGTGAGAAGTCATCGTGTGGCTCCACTTTGGTACAAGGAAGATGGGGACAGAAGAGCAGACGCAGGAATTGGTGAACCTGGCATCACTGGTTCCTTGTCACGCTGCTTTGTATCGCGGAGGCAAACAAAATAGATTGGGTGTTTTCAGATATTTGCAAGACGTTTGTCCTAATTTCCTTTTCTTTCTTTCTTTATGACAGACGATAGGGTGGCCTGAACTTGAGACATCCGCTGGAGTGAGGTGTGACCCATTGTCGCCACCCTCCCCCCAATGTGCAGACTCCTCAGAGACCCAGACCTCCTCGGTACACCTCATTTACACTCCTTACACACATCTGTGTCTCCTCCTGTTGTTCTCTTGGTGTGTCTTTGTCCATCGAATACCAAAGAAGACACACCATGTTTTTTCTTCTTCATCCTTGATCTTTCTGAATGGTTTTCTGAACCTTAAACACATTTTGTGATTAATCAGTCTATATAGGACCTGGGTATCTGTTTCAATTTCTGTTGGTCATTTGGTTAGTCCATTTTCCTTTAGGAAGAGTTAGAAATGACAAAGGTGTAACATCACCAGGACATATATTCTTCCTTAAAAATAATTTTTTTTTTTTGGTAGGATTTTGGACCCATGTTTAATAGTAGTGTTGAAGGATTATGAGTCCTACCCCTGTTTTTGCTAAATTTTCCCTCAGGATTCTGGACTTTTCTTACTGTGCCTCATAAGAAGATTGAACTCAGACTCTGCTGTGCTCATTGAGACACGAGCTTAGTAAAATGCTTCCATGGACCTTTGGTATAAATGATATAGTTTATAACCCTTGAGCAACACAGGGTTGAACTGCATGGGTCCACTTATACACCCATTTTTTTCAATAAATACAGTACGGTCCTATAAATGTGTTTTCACATCTTATGATTGACTCGATCACATTTTCTTTTCTCTAGCTTACGTTATTATAAGAATACAGGCTATAATATATAGATTATGAAAATATATAGAATATGCAAAATATCTGTTGACTGACTTTTTAATGTTATTGGTAAGGCTTTTGGTCAACACTAGGCTATTTATGGTTTAGTTTCGGGAGAGTCAACAATTATATGTGGATTTTCGACCGTGTGTGGGTCAATACACTTAACCCCACATTATTCAGGGGTGAATTGCCATTGAATCCTTGGCTGAAAAATTACCTTTGGTGCATCCCATAAAAACTTCCAGCCTCTCATCTTGTGTGAGAAATGGTGGGTGTGAGGGGAGAAGGTGGGAGGGGGGAGCTCCCCTTTCTAGTCTTTGTGGAAAGGGCCATTCGACAAGACACGTTCCTTTGATCTCATTTCTCCCCTGTGGAATTCTCAGTCCTTGTGGTTAAAACTGTAGTCGCCTGAAGCCGTCTGCAGACTAACGATGGAATGGTTATGTTTCTAGCAGCCCGCGGATAAAGCGGAAGGTGGCCCATCTGTGGAAATCTTGGAACCAAGCCAGGAGCCCCCTGTGGATGTCACCGGGGACCCCATTCCTCAGGATTCTTTGGAGGTGGTACCCTAATTATCTTGCCAGGCCCTCCTGCTGGATGCTGCCCACCATCACTGGGGCCGGCAGTCCTCACGCACCAACTGCTACCTCAAGGCCCAGCCTGACGTTGTCGAACTAAGCCTGCCTGCTTCTCTCATTGCCTCTGATTCATCTGTTTCTCCTTTCCAGCATTTGCCTGGGGTGCTTGGTCACTTTCTTTGCCGTCCTGAATCATCACGGCCTTTGTCTCTTTAAACACTGTTCTGCAACAGTTAATTGACGGTCTGGGGCTTTGCTGTTCTTCCGTATGGTGGGCGAGCATTGGAATGATTGCTTAGTGAGCCAATGTCTCAAATGAAGAGGATAATGATGAAAAATCTGAGGGCGAACATTTGGACTCAAATGGTGCATGCCATGCTTTCCCACCTCTTACAGATGTCCCCGTCTTAAGTTTTCTTCTTTCCATGCATACATTGAATGAAAGCAATTGAAAAAAAACAAATCCTTTTCGAACAGTGATTGAATGACACCTTTTGGTCTTTACGCAATAGTTAATATGGCTCTAGAGCTGGGCATTGGGTTCTGATGAAAGCTAGTATTGAACATGGGTCTGTTTGAGTGGCTATTAGCTGACTACTATAGCCTGAGGTGTTTATGCTCATGGTACATTTATGTCTCACAGTTCTGGGGGCCTGAAGTCCAAGGTCAAGCTGAGACCTGCTTCGTGGTTCACAGACCTCCATCTTGTTGCTGTGTCCTCACACAGAGCAAGGGTCGAGGGAGCTCTCTGGGGTCCCTTTTATAAGGACACTGATCCCATTCATGGGGTCTCTACCCTACCCTCATGACCCAAAGGCTCCTCTCCTCATACCATCTTGTTGGGGATCGGTATGAATTTTGGGGGGATACAGATATTTAGTTTATAGCAATATTTGCAAGATGGCCCACTATATAATACATATTTTAGTTTGCACGACACCTTGACTAGAAGGTACTGCCGGAGAAAAGCAGTACTTCTGGTATTGCTAGAAAGTGGAGAAAATACTTTGTCTCCCTTTTCTTTTGTCCATGTAGTAAAGGCCAAATGCAGTATTTTGAACTTATCTCAGAGGTGTCCATGATAGGGTTTCCTCTGAAATGCTGCTGGTGGCATGGTGAACATATCCAGCTCCTACGGTAGGACTTTGAGACTCTGTGGTTAGAGGGTAACATGGTATGGATGTGCTACTGGGCAGATGTCATTTAACAGCTCAGCCATGTGGTGTGGTGGCTTTGGGATGGTTGGTGAGCTCATTACCTTCCCTAATCCATGAGGTGGAGATGGGGATGCCTACCTGGGAAGGCAGGAAGTGAGGGTAGGGTTAGACCCAGCACTGGTTTGGAAGAATCCATGATTGTGCCTGGCTTGTATAGGTTAGTGCCAGCCCTACTGTCAGGGCGGCTCCCAGCAAAATGGCACCGGTAACACTCCCACCTTCTGGGGTGATGAGTCTGCAGGGGATGCCTCCTGGTGAGGGGACCTTGTAAGCACCCAGGAGGCTGGCACTCCGTGACTTGTACATGTAACGGGGGCGAGTTGATGTTTCCTCTGTTGCGTGTCTCCACTCTACCATGGATGACCCTCGCTATTTTGTATAATATCCTGTGTCAAAACATCAAAGGAGTTTATGGGTCCTGTTGATTCCAGAAAGTTTTAGTTCCTAGACGTACCCTGAGCCTGAATCCAAGGGCTCTTAAAGGAAAGAAGGACTAAGGTCTAATGGAAGACATTTTTTTTAAACTCTTTTCTTTTAAACTCAATGTTTTTTAAACATTTTTTTTTTAACTCTAAATTTTTTTTTTTTAAACTCTTGCTATTTCCTTGGCCAATGGGACGGCTGTGTTTGAACACAACGTAATGGGAACAAGGGTAGAAAATTACTCGTACAGACTCTTCAAACACACTGTTGCAAATAATCAGAGTAGAAAGTCCCATATTCCCAGTGGCATCGAAATTCCGATGTAACCATCAGGCACGTGGTATCATCCCACCAACACACACAGCATCTGGGGAACACCGAGAGTGTCACCTGTAGCATCTGTGTGTGTGAGTGTGTGTGTGTGTGTATTTGCACATGTGTGTGTTTATATATGCTCGCATATTTTGGCTTTAAGAAGATTAAAATCTCTGCCATTCATAACCAGAAAACCACGGGTTATTATTTAAATGGCTTGGGCAGGCTGTCCAAACTACTGTAGGTTTTATTCTTATATGGCGAACGTTTTCCTGATGTCATGTAATTTGATTGTATATGGTGATACAGAACATTGAGATTTCAGGCATGTCAAAGCATTAAATGGGTACAGGTGTGTGTGTAAAATGGATACACTGGTATTTTATAAGATTTCACAAAACGTGGCCGGGGAAAGCATCTTCTAAGAGTATGAATCTCAGTATGTATTGTGTTCCAAAGAACTGGGATTCCTTTGTAGAACCGCTTGCTAAGCCGGATGTTCTGTTATCCTGTGATGGCCCCAGAAACCATCTTCTGTCTGCTTGTCCTCCCTAGGTTGACCTGGCCATGTCTGTTTTCGAGATTTCCATCGAAGAGAAGGTCAAGGAGCTGAGTCCCGAGGAAGAAAGGAGAAAATGGGAGGAGGGACGCATCGATTACATGGGGAAGGATGCGTTCGCCCGCATCCAGGAGAAGTTGGACCGGTTTCTGCAGTAACTCCAGGGGTCATGTTGTGCTGTGTGTGGTTAGGCAGTGTTCTGTTGCATGGTCCCGCGAGCACAGACACCTCCAGGCCCTTTGGAGGGAACAGGTGTTCAACCATGTGCCTCTATTTATGGCTGACCAACTTGAGTGCCTCACAAAATAATGTAGACCATAAAAATCCCAGCTTAAAGCCCCCCCTACCCTCCTGCTCTGCTGATCCAAGCTATCCATGCCTTCTTGGCTTCCCTGAGATGTCATTCCTTCTCTGAAAATGGGATAAACTTCTGGTAGACCCTTATTCATGCTCTCTGGTCTTGCTTCAAGGAGTTCCAAGATGGTGCCTTGGGCAGTGCTACCATCTCTATCCCACATAAGGTTGGACATCCCTGCAGATTCTCTTCTGCCCCTCAGCTAGTGACACCAGTATATGTATTCAGGACCTCAGGAAGCCTTGATGATGGAAAGTCCTTTCCCTGGGGACTAGGTAGACGTTCAGACATCTTGAGGGTGACTCTCGTGTAGACTTTGTGGAGCATGTCTGAGCAACACACAGCTGTTGTTTCTCTTCTGCAAAACCTGGTGTGACTGCCAAGTGCTGTTAGCGGATGCCCGACTTGAGAAATGCTGGTTGGAACATGGAAGGGAGATTCTGGCCACCATGGCAGATGGGATGCCTTCTTGGTTGGAGAGAACCAATGGCTTACTCTGGGTGGTTCCAATGACCCCTCACTCACATGACCAGGATCTGGAGAGGGTATTTGTGTAGAGGCGGATCTGTTTGCCGTCCATCACAATTGACTGTGCTCTGCTGGATATCACTACCTCAGTCCTAAATAACGAGTCAAGTCACCGTGTTCCTCAGACCATTTCAACGCTGCTGTTTGGGAGAGAATTCTCAGTTTTATGAGACTGGATGCTTTATTCTACAGGAAATCCTCATCTTCAGAAGTATCCTAATTTTGTGAATTTATGCAGTATGTTGGAACAGTTCTCAGTGTCACAGCTCGTGGCCACCTCCTAAAAGTGGGAACCACCATGCTGAAGAAAGGGAAATGTGATTTTTGTTTTTTCAAGTTAGAATGGTTTGTCTATCATGCACATACTGTGGAACATCAAAGGGTTTCCTACAGACAGGTTGGGACCACCTCGTGGTGGCTATGCTCTAACGTGGTGGGTGTGTTTGACTACTTTGACATCATGTCAAGCAGGTGAGCCCTTGGGTAGGGGAATCTGGAGGAGTGCATGATGGTAGTTGTGGTGTGAGCTTTTTTGTAAGACGGGAGTTACAGAGGGGTTGTTTCCTTTATGTCTGGGTGGCTAATGGTCTGCTGTCATGGTTGGGATCACACATATGATACTTCTGGGGCTAAGTGAAGATACAGCCTTTATAGGGATTGAGTTGGGATAGTAGTCAACCATTAGAGTAACACTATGAACTTGTTCTGGGGAAAGACCAGGGGTGCTGGGTGCTGTGGTGTTGGGTTACGAAAAGCGGGAGCCCGAGTCTGACATACTTGAGGAGGAGGAGTCCAGGTAATGAATATTTGAGTCTGGTTCAGCTTCTGTGGGGGAAGAGAACTCCTGTTTCTGGACAGTAGTTCAAAGGCTTAAGGTGTCTGTTCAACACAGACTTCTGTTATGCATTCTGGTCTATATCTTCTGATTTCAATGGATGCTAATGCACTTCAATTAAAATTATAAAACAGCAGCATGGTGTCCCTTCTGGTGTGTGTTTGCATGCATTCTGAGCCATCAGAATAATATTTTATATGTAGCAGAGGAAAGGGACATGGGTGTTTGTCCTATGGTAAATTAAAATCACCAGCCCTTTTTTCAGAATTGCTAGTAGCTGTAAAATATGTAGAACTGTTTACTTCTCACTGTGTGAAATTCTCTAAGGTCTCTCCAGGGAAGCTACCCATTTCCTAGTATTGTTTTACAATGCTTCATATTCATTCATTCCATCCATCCGTCCATCCATCAGCCCATCCTTTCATCCAAGCACTCACCCACCCATCCTTCATCCACTTCTTCACCTATCATACCACTTTTCATCCATCTATCCAGCTGTCCACTCTTACATCCATCCATCCATCCATCATCCACACATCCATCCATCTGTCCATCTACACATCTATCCATCCATCCTCCATCCATCCATATATCCATCCATCCATCTGTCCATACACACATCCATCCATCCATCCATCCATCCACACATCCATCTGTCCATCCGTCCATCTG
>NC_081575.1:122763377-122777024 GCF_022355385.1 Mustela nigripes | reverse complement strand
CCATCCATCCACACATCTGTCCATCCATCCATCCATCCATCCGTCCATCCATCCAAACATCCATCCATCTGTCCATCTACACGTCTATCCATCCATCCTCCATCCATCCATATATCCATCCATCTGTCCATCCACATATCCATCCATCCATCCATCCATCCATCCATCCATCTATCCCACAGTATTGAGTTCTCTGTAGGGCAGGCCCTGTGACATGTCCTTATGCAATGAGAGTTAAAACATTCTGCGAGTTTCTAAGTAACATCTGCCTAAGAGTAATAATAAGATGTTGTTCCCTAAACAGAGGCCAGTGCCAGAAACTGTGCTATGTAAGATCAGGACTACACAGTTGTATAACTTGAGACCCCAAGAGATGTGATTTTAGGTGTACTATCACTAATATTTTGGTACATAAAAGGTGGTGTGTGTGTGTGTGTGTTTACATTTTATTGCTCTGGAAATATTTACCAATTATTTTGGGGCAGGAGGAAAGAAGCACCTGTAGAAGTAGTGACTGTTCTGAGTGGGTGCCGTGTGTAGATGCAGAGGGACGCAGTATAGTAGTATCACTTGATCCTAACTTGCTGAGGCCATTGTGCAGTATGGATGCACTTGAACAGCGGGGTGCTGATAAGCTTTCCCCGTGGGATTGCAAACAAGTTGAAGCAGAACCGGGCTCCTTCCCCGGGGCCACTCCTGAGTAAAGAAACGCAGACCAATTACCCTTATACGCGCTTATTAGTGGTTCATATCTGCTTTAGTAAAATGACTGTACATCTTTTGCGCACTTCTTAGATGGCTTCTCTCCTTATTATGGAGTGGTAGTCATTTGGAAATACTTTTCTCCAGATCTGTGGCTTCTCTTTTCCTTTTCTTTAAGGTCCTCTTTGAAGCACACAAGTTTTGCATTTTGATAAACTCTCACTTACCGAGTTTCATAAAGTAGGTCAGGCTTTGACTGTCTTATCTTTAAAAATGTCTTCCTAACCCAAGAGGACAAAGATTTGGCAGAGTTGGGTTTTTTTTTTTGTTTTGTTTTACATTTTACTTTTCTTTCTCTTCTTTTCTTTTTTGCTTTTCTTTTCTTTCTTTTTTAACATTTACATCTCTGGTGGATGTGGCATTCCATTTAAGTCCTGGTCGATTTAGCATTCATTCTTTAGCATGGTGTGAGAGGTTAAGGGTCTCACTGTGTGCTTTTCCTGTGAACAGCCCACTGTGCCCATGAATGCCCCGTCCGATCCTGTCCGATGTTTAACTGGCTGATCTATGGGGCCAGCCAAAGCTGACCGTTTTCTTCAAAAATTTCCCTAGTTTGGATATTCAGGCGGACCTCTACGCCCCTCAAAGCCTGGTCACGCTCACGCAGAGCATGCAGTAAAGACATAGGAGAGGACGGCAGCCAGACACGGGAGCTGGCAGGCAGCCCTGGGGGTTCCGCGGTTGCCCCAAGCTCCCCATTTGGTGTGTCTGCCCACCCAGCACCAACCTCTTGTGGGAGGAAACTCCTGTTTCCAGCTGGCTTGGAGCAGACACTGAAGGGGAGAGGTCTGTCTTGCCTCCGGGCACTTAGTTAAGCTACGGTGGGTCTAACTGGTTAGACCAGTTGTCAAGGTTTCACACAAGTAAAGACAAAGAGCCCTGGAGATTAAGTAAGACTTGTTCAGTCTGGTTGTAAATCAGCCGGGCCATGCCCCAACCCCTGGAATGCATTCCGTTTATCATCGTCCTGGGGCTCTGTGCAGCTGCCTCCCACAGTGTTATCTGCAGGCAGCACCCACGCTGGCCCGGCGTCTCCCCACTCCCTGCTGCAGGTCTGATTTTCTGACTCAGTTTTGCATTGAAATGTGTATATGTAGAGTCGCATGTTTGCAGTGTCTTGTGAGCTGGGAAAAAAAAGTTTCACTCAAAAAGACTCTGACTCGGAGAAGCAGACAAGAGAGTCATAATGGATGAAAGAACAAAGAGGAAGAAAGTTAAAAAAAAAAAAAAAGAAAAGAAAAAAAAGCGCCCAAGAGGTTTCTTGCAGAAATTCCAGAGCCTTATAAGCCAGCTGGAACCTTTCCGTTTGCTAAATAAGCAATTTAGTTTGGCAATGGTGTATCATTTAATTTGGCAACAATGTATCATTTAATTTGGCAATGATGTATCCTTTAATTTGGAAATTATGTATCATTTAATTTGGCAATGATGGTTCATTTAATTTGGAAATGATGTATCAAAAACCTTAGACAAGTCATTATAAAGGCCCATCTCACCTTTAGGGTAATGGGACCAACCCTGCCCCCTGAGGTGTATGCTCACTTCAAAGAGTCCCTTTCTCAATTCCCAGGTGTTTCTATGGATGGAAACAGGAGTCCTGAGGTAAGGACATCTGCAGAATCCCCTTAATAGGGGCTGACTCAGCTGGGAAGAAGGCCCTTCTTCCCACAGCCTGGAGCTGCTGCAGCCATCCTGAGGCCATGAGGCAAAGGACGGTAGAACTTGGAGTTGCTAGGAGGCTGCCAGCCTAGGGTCCCTCCGACAGAGAACACCCCCTTCCCCTGTTTATGGGATTAATTCCCAATGTCTGCTACTGGAAGCCCAAAGTAATTTCCAAGTAACAAGATGAGGACACAGGAACAGTGAATGTCATGTGTGGGGTTGAATTAGCCACTTGGGATCAGTGAATGCTCAAGACCAGCACAGAAATGTTTATCCCCATATGTCTGTCTGCCCTTTTGTAAGGCTGTTCACAGACCCAGTGAAACCCCAAGTAGGCTTCGAGATGAATGGGTACAAAAACTGGACCTTGGCACTGTGATAACCCCGAGCTTTAGAAGATCAGGACCGTGGGCATTATTGGGTGTCCATTGGGATGGTCTTATGTTATGGATGAGAAAGTTGAGACGCACTCCCCGCCCAGGACATGGTTCTGGAGAAAGGGAAACACAACCTTACCTTCTCCGTGTGCTCGCTCTCCTGGGTACCCCATCGTAGTCCCGACATTTGGGGGAGCTGTGCCTCTCCCCCTTAAAGATCCATTTCCCAGCTTTGTGGGGGTATAATAGACAAATACAATTGTATGTATTTATGGTTTACAGCATGATGATTTGATGTAGATACACATCATGAAACGACCACCCCAGTGAAGTGAACTAACACGCCCATCACCTTCGGTAGCGATCGGTTTTGGTGTGCACCGTGAAAACACCTAACATCTACTCTCTCCGCAGATGTGAAGGGTATGAGACAGTATTAGGAACTAGAATACTAGAATCACCGAGCTGAGACGTGTCCACAACACAGTCCTCTCCTAACCGGAAGCTCATGCCCTCTGGGCACCCTCTCCCCAGCTCCCCCAACGCCACGGTACCCACTCTTCCAAACTCTGCTGGTACCAGTTTTAATTTTTTTTATTGTTAAGATTCCACGAATCGGTGAGATCGTGCGGTCTTTTTCAATCTATGTCTGGCTGATTGCTCTTGGCATAACGTCCTCCAGGTCCGTCTGCGTTGTCACAAGGGGAAGGATCTCCTTGCTCCTCTTGGCCAAGTCATGTTGCATTGTGTGGATGGGTCACCTGTTCTTTCTCCCTCCGTCCATCGATGGGCGCCTGGGCTGTTTGCATGTCTTGGCCGCTGAGACAACTGCTGCTATGAACATCGTGTGGAGGTTTCTTTGAGATCCTGTGTTCATTTGCTGTGGGAAAACACCCAGGAGTGGAATCCCTAGGTCCTAGGGTAGGTCTGTTTTTCATTTTTTTGAGGAGCCTGCCTACGGTTTTCCAGAGTGCTACGACAGTGCAAGAGGGTTCCCCTTTCTCCACATCCTTGTCAACGTGTTTCACCCCACCTGCCCTGTGTGAGGTCCCGTCTCACTGGGGATCTCTGTCCTGCCCGCACGTGCACAGGGGGAAGGTTCCACAGCACGGCTGCAGCCACGGCTTCCAGATGATGTTGCTCAGGGAAAACTGGGGAGGCACCGGACTCAGGGTTCTCCTGTGCTGCTCCACGGCCTCACCCACCCGTGCGACCACCGCGTGGTACCGGGGTTCGGAGCTGGGGGCCAGGGGCCATGCCTCGGAAGGGTCCCTGGAGAGGTCGAAGAGCAGAGGTGGGCTGTGCTGGGTCACGCCGTCCCCGGAGCAGGGGCACACACCTTGGCCGTAGCAGGCCCCCGTCCCCTTGGGGTGGAACTGTGGCGTCATGTAGTGGACCTTCCAGAGTCTTCCACCTGAAGACAAACAGAGTGGTGAACACCTGACCTAAGTACCAGCCCTGGGGAAAATCATCAACATCCCATCCAAATAAAGAGAGAGGAGAGGAGAAAACCAGGTGGTTCTTGCCAAGTGTGTCTATATGGTGTGCTCCAGGCACGCAGAGGCAAAGGGACTCGTCCCACAGTGCTCAGTGAGGCTGCCTGCAGGGATGATGGCCACAAGTGCCGTGCTTTCTTCATTCTTACCCTTCCTGCTATTTTGCAATTGTTCCACATCCCCGTCCTAGTTTGGGTAACAGAAGCAAATAGGACCCACCAACACGGTGATTGGCAAAGAGCTTGCTGTGTACTCAGGGGGTGCATTTGGGTACAGGCCAGATAAAAAAGCCAGTCAGAGGGGGACATGGGGTGCAGCCCTCAGATTCCCTTCCCCTGGACATGTGCCCACCACCAGCTATCATTCTCCATGAGATATGGATTCTTCTCAACTTCTCAGAAAGAGATTTGCTCTGTGATGCTGCATTTCATTCATAATCACGGCCAGACTATGGTGCCAGATGCTCAGTTGAAGACTCATCTGCATGTCGCCATGGCAGGTTTTTTTCCCCCCCAGTGAAATCAACATTTACATGAGTAGACTGCCCTCCATACCATGGGTGGGCCTTACCCAATCAGTTGAAGATGTAAGAGAGCACAGAATGAGGTCCTCTCAAGAGGAAGGAATTCTGCTTGCAGAACACAACCCGTGTGTTCTGCCTGACTTTCTACCCTTCGGACTCCAGATGGCAGCATCCACTCCTGCATGACTGTGGGCCGGCCCTGAAGATTTCAGACGTGACCGTCCCCACAGCCACACACGACACAATTCTTGAAAATCGCTCTCTCTGTTTCTGTCCACCCGTTTGTCTACATCTGTCTTTACCTTCCATCTCTATTATCCATTATCTGCCAAGCGACCTCTCTGTCAACTCTGTCATCATCTCTTAATCAGCCTATTCTATGATCCATCCATCCATCCTTGATCTGTCATCTGTTTATCCATACGTCCATCTATCCATCCATCTCTCCATCCATCCATCCATCCATCCATATCCCCACTCATCCATCCATCCATCCATCCATCCATCATCTATCCATCCATCTGTCCATCCATCCATCAATGCATCCATCCATATCTCCACTCATCCATCCATCCATCCATCCATCCATCCATCCATCCATCATCTATCCAGCCATTCCACTCGTGGTTCTGTTTCTTGGGGGCGACCCGTCCCCCCGCAACAGGAAAAGACATGTACTCACTGTCCTTCTCGTGCCAGCGTGCTGCGTGGAGGTACTTCCCACAGTAATGAAAGAGGAACTCGTGTGCTGAGTGCTCAGCAGTCCCTTGAAGCAAGGGCACCAGGCTATGGCCATCGATCACCCTGATTCGGTGAAGAGACAGAAGGATGAGTCAGACCAAGGCCACTCAGCCTACTGGCACCTGAAAGTGAAACTCCAAGCTCATAAGGGTCTTGCTCATAAGGGCCTTGCTCGTAAGGGCCTTCATAAGGGCAAGAGGAACAGAGATGAGTTGTCTCCCCAACTCTGTCCAGACTGCAAGTTGCTAAGCAAGAGACATGTCACTCTTTCTAAAGAAAAAGTCACTAAGTTGTGGGGTCATTTGTTACACAGAATGGCATACACAGTGTGCACACAGACATACACACACCATTCCAGCCTTGCCCGTCATGGCCACAGGACCATATTTTTAAAAAGTCCTCAATCTGAACTTAATGTACAAAAGTTACACTTTTCCTTACACTTGTAAAGCACTTCTATTTTAATTATACCCTAATTATGACGGTTCCATATCCTGTGTCTACTTGGCTGGGTCACGGGTGCTCAGGGATGTGGTGAAACGCCAGACTGAGGATTGCTATGAAGGCATTTTTTATTTATTTATTTATTTTTATTTTTTTATTTATTTTATTTTTTTTCTGCAGGCTCCCTGCTGAGCAGAGAGCCCGATGCGGGACTCGATCCCAGGACCCTGGGATCGTGACCTGAGCTGAAAGCAGAGGCTTTAACCCACCGAGCCACCCAGGCGCCCCGAAGGCATTTTTTAGACACAGTTAACATCCACGGTCAGTGGACTCTGAGCAAAGCAGCGCACCCTTCACAAGGAAGGTGGGCCTCGCAGAATCAGTTGACGGCTGCCAGAGCAAAGACTGAGGTTTCCCAGAGAAGACAGAATTCTGCCTCAAGAGCATAACAGGGAAATTCTGCCTGAGTTTGCAGCCTGCTGGCCTGGCATAAGGATTTCAACTTCTTAGCCTCCACAATGTCAGGAGCCAACGCCTTAAATGCCTTATTTTATAAACACACAGACACCCGAACATACACTGTTGGTTTTGTCTCTCTCATACAGGACTATTTATTTGTCCCCTTAAGTGGAGGAATATCAGACGATTATCAAAATACTTACTGCTTTGTTTTATCTTGGATTAGGAACAGTCTTTGGTCCTGCCCTAATATCGAAGTGATAAGTCATTTTTAAAGCATGCTGTGATAGCCCCATCAACCCATGGGCAAGAGTGCACCTTGGGAAATCAGGGGAAGGTGTTTCAACGGAACGACTTCTAATGCTTTCATCCCGCCATTGTTGTGCTGAGTTATAAAATCTTACCAAAACGGCAAAATGGGTAGATGGACCCGATACTTCCTTTAATCATGTTTTACTGAGCATGATTAGTTTGCAGTAGGCTGTCCCTTCCCTTTGAGAATGTGAGAACTTTCTAAATGTCCCCATATCATGGTAGGATTTCTCCCCTACGTGTGAAATAGTCAAAGGACAACTTTCAGCAACTGGGGAGGGAGGGAGTCTCATGACACGTGTACCTGTCCTGGGGCACATGGCCGCCCCCCAGCTGGACCACGGTGGGGAAGACATCCATCAGGCTGGTGGGCTCGTGGATCACTCGGCCGGCCGGCAGCACTCCAGGCCACCGGAAGATCCCCGGCACGCGGATGCCGCCTTCCCAGCCCCCCATCCCTTTGCCTCCTGTAAGGAAGTGTCGTTAGAATTCTCCAGGAGATGGTCCCATCCACATGCACACCTGGGCACACCTGTCTGTCTCTGTACGTGCCTGGTTACCCCACACATAAACAGACACGATGGCAGCCTGCATTTCCCAAAAATGTTTGCAACAATAAATTCCAGAACCTCGTCACTGCCCTATGGGCAGGTGGAGTCTACATGCTCTTCTTTTAAGATCTGGCAGGTCTCTGTGACCACGGGAACACACAGGGTGTGCAATGCATGGCTTCAGAATTATAATGGGGGCTTAAATTTTACACCATGTACGGCTGGTGGCTCCTGTCTTCCTCCATCCTTTTTCCTTCTGGAAGGACCAGGAATTGGTCTGGCAGCCCATGAAAAGGACCCATATCTATGTCTGAGAGATGAAATGTAGGCACAGGGTTACCGCACCCAACCATGGTTGAGAACATGCATGGCGGGCGACTGATATTCTTATTGCTGTTCAAACGAGTGCAAAGGCATCACAAGTATTGATTTTGGGGTTGCAGATAAATTTTAGCAAGTAGCTGACATCATAAATACGGAATCCATGAATCATGGAGAAAATGACTGTATCAGACTTTTAAAAATACGGCAATATAAAGGTGCCATGCCCTAAATCTCACAAGATAGAGTGGAATACAGAGACACATGTAACTAAGGTTATAGTTACAGTGCGATGTTTGATTTACGATGGCATTTCTTTTAATTTTATCTTGATTATTTATTTGCAGATCTCCCTCTCCTACTAAAATATAAGCCCTTTAAGGGAAGGGCATGTGTCTTTTTTTTTCTCTCTTGGCACGCGTATAGGATTTGGTGTAGAGTGGTTGTTCAAGAAATCCCCCTTTGAACGTGCACACTCTTTCCCCCTTCTGCTTGCTCTCCAGGCTGTAACACTGAGAATCATTTGGTGGTTCCCGCATCTGCCTCTTAACCGCCAATATCCAATGGTCTCACCTCGGAATATCCCATTCCATCCCCCCAGCTGGCTGTGTCCGTCTCTTGCCTCCAAATGTCCTCCGTGATCAGAGGTGAAATACGTGAGTGTCGTGTTTTTCAAACCGTGGACTTCGAGTGCTTTAAGGATCTCACCTATAAGAGAAACAGAACAAGTCAGGGCAGAGTGAATGAATCACCACCAGCAAATTCAACTCAAATTTGCCCTTTCTTGCTAGAAAGTCCCATAAGGGGACTGTGTAGTCACCGTCATTACGAATGTGGTCACACAGTGTGAACCCTTTCTGATGTTCCCAATTCCACAGGATTCAGAATCTTGTTTACAAAGGTATCACTAATACAGAAAACAAAATAAATGGCTTAAAGCCAATATGTTGTTGGCATATGTGTCCATAATGACTGCATGGGGTTGGAGTGTGGTAAGAAAGAGTCCTGATGGGAAAATCCCATCAAGATAGGAGGAAGCCAGAGCTGTGAGCCTCCATCTGCATGTGGAGGGGGGCAAGGCTCAGGAGAGCAGCACGGTCTACCAGCCATGCACTCGCTTTATCCATGGAGACCAAGTGCACACATCTACAGCCCTGAAGGAAAGATTTTACACCACATGGGGACTGTGCAGCACTGGAAATGCATGTTTCTAGAGCACGATGTAATCCACTCTCCCGTTTTGGGGTTGTCTGCCTCTTTACTTGATGCATCGTAGCACTACAGCTTTTCCAGGATAAGCCCTTGCACCCTGCAAGGATTTAGATGTCTGCATTCTCTTAACAATCTCTATACACTTGAAGGGAAGGTAACAGTGTATCAACTATACGTCAAAGTAAAAACAAACAGAATGTACCATCTCATCGGCTCTCTCTGGGCTTTCTCAAGGCCACGGGAGGAATGCATTGTTGGTCTGTTGCCCTGAATGATAGAGCATCCTTGCTTCACATTCTGTAATATCTCATGATGGCTTTATTATTTTTTTTTTTAAGATTTCATGTATTTATTTGAGAAAGAGCATAAAGATGGCGGAGAAGTAGACAGAGAGGGAGAAGCGGACTCCCCACTGAGCAGGGAGCTCTGACATAGGGCTTGATCCCAGGACCTGGGGACCATGACCTCAACTGAAGGTAGACACTTAGCCAACTGAGGCACCCAGGTGCTCCTCATGATGGCTTTAAATAATGCGCTTTGTAAAAGGATGATTTTGTGCAGAAGTAGGTTGAAGGAGCACGTGAATGATATGGGGAACTTTCTCCCAATTCTTTGCCTTTTCTCTTCTTCTTTATTGCAACTTGGTTCATACTGAGGTGGCCCATCTGTTACCAGAGTGGAGCGGTGAGGCCAAGCCGAATGATGCATGGCCGTGCCTTGACTCACCTACAAGCCAGTCCATCTCCTCCACATTGTCGCCATATAAGCCGTGCTGGCTTTTCCCGAGAAAGCGTTTTGTGGTCACCAGGGGAATGTGAACATGTAGCAAAGACACGAAGAGGAGGAATGGCCGGTGCTTATTCCTGAAAGAAGAAAAACATGCTTCAGACACGATGGCACCTGTTTCAACACTATCTGAGCCACCTGGGTCCCTGAAACCCATCTCCCCATCGGGACTCAGGTACTATGAGAACTCATCTCCTCTTTAAAAACGGGATTACCTTTCAATATAGGAAACGGCTTCGCGCAGCATGTGACCTGCCATACTTTCCAAAACCATGGGCTGCTCTATGACGTCATGGTCTCTCATCAGGATACAGTTCCAACGACGCACAAACCCAAAGCTGGCATACCAGGAGACGAAGAAGAGGAAGACGAGGCTGGCTGCCCCCAGGACTCCCTTCCAGGACACAGAGATGAACCCGCAAGTCTTGCCAACCGCAATGGTCAGGACCCCTAGAGCCGCCATCTGGGTGTACTGCCACAGTCTGGATCTAGTCATGGCGTCCACTTCTGGGGGCCTGCCTGGCTGACAGTCATTCACAAGCGTGAAAGGCATGCCGTAAAAATAGTCAAATCCGTGGTTCAGTGGATGGTGGCAGTGGTCATTGCGGGATTCACAATTGACACCCTGGTGCCATTTTCCTGAAGATAAGAGCAAGAAGTTAGACAAGAACACACATGGAGGTGCTCTGTTTGACCCCAGTCATCTTCTCAAAAATTTGGATTATATAGTTACCCTGCCGTTTGCAAATACCGAACAAACGTATGGCGGTCATGAGATTAAAGGTTCAAGATATTCTGGGCTGTTAGGAATTAAAATTTGCAACCCTAGACTGCTATTAAATAACTATTAAAAATTTGCAATTTTTAATTAAAATTATTAAATTATTAATTATATAGTATATATAGTATATATACTATATATATAGTATATATAAAATACTATATATAGTATTTTAAATATTAATAAGTTATTTTAAAATTATTTAAAATATTAAATTATTTTAAAATTTAATAAATTAAATAACTACTAAAAATTTGCAATTTAAATAACTATTAAAAATTTGCAACCCTAGACTGCTATTAAATAACTATTCTGCTATTAAATAACTCAGAAAATATCATTTATGGATATTTCTTACTTAAAAGACAGCCCCTTGATAAAAGGAGTTGGTTCTAGCATAATCTTACCACAGAGTAGAAGTAACCAAGTAAGCAAGAAATGCTTCTAAGAGATTTTTTTCCCAAAGGCTGTAATTTTATAATACCATTGAGATGGAACATGAGAAAGCCCATATATCAGATTCTAGAAGGATACACAAGAATTGGGTTCTCTCCAGATCCTTAGCCAGCTTACATTTAGCTACAAAATAGGACAGAAAAGGGTCCAATGTACCAGTCACCATAATTTCCAAGTACAGAGGTTAAACGCGGTCCCCACCCTGTTCTTCCCTCCCATGGTTCACACAGGGTCTTCAGAACCTGTAGGATCGGTTCTAGTTCCAAGCCTGGAGACCTCCCTTTCTATCCCTGCTTACATTTAAGGAGGTGAGAAGGTCGGGATGGGGTGGAACAGGTGGAGAAGGAAAGTATACAGGATGGTCTCCATCTTGTCCACTGTCTACCACTTGGAAGGTGGAGAACACCCTTGTCTAAGTCCAGATGGGGTGTGTGCACCAGAAGAATAAAGATTCACAGAAGGAACCGAAACGCAGGTCTGCAAGTCCAGTAAACACAAAATGAATCCACTTACCTAGTTTTAAACATAATTCCCCACCCCCAAAGAGTATGAGATACCTGGTGGCGGTGGGCTCAAGGACATTGGGTCGTTGACCCAACGGTGGTGAGTTGGTAATGGAAAGTTCCAGTCAATTTGGGTGAGTAAGAAACTTTACTTCTCAGGATTGAGAAGAGAAATACAGGTGACAGAGCAGATGCATACAAAGTCCTTGAAAATGCCCTTGAAAATGGGTTATGCGATATGCTGAGTATCTGTGTCTCCCTAAAATTCCTATGTTGAGACCTGACCATAAGGGTGATGGTATTTGGAGTTGGGACCTTGGATAGGAAATTAGGTCCTCAGGATGGAGCCCCCATGAATGGGATTAGTGCCCCCAAAGAGACCTTCATGCCTTCTTACATGTGAGGGCACGGAGAGAAGACGGTCATCTCTGAAGCAGGGTGAGGTCCTCACCAGACGTGGAGTCTGGATCTTGGATGTCTCAGCCTCCAGAACTCTGGGAAGTAAGTCTACATAATCTCTACTTCTAAAGTAGCAGGACATTTTAAAAGGGAGGGTGGAAGAGGTGACTACCCCATGTCCAACCCAATCACCACGTTGAACTCAACAGTGACTCTGAGTGTGGAAGAGCTGGTGAGGAATTGAATGGGACCCCCTGCATGCAGACTGGATTGAATCTTCCCTTGATCCCCCTGCACACAGAGCTGATCGAGTCTTCCCTTGACCAAGGGTTTGGGGAAGACGACCTCATCATCTGGCCTCGGAGATTCCTGTTAAGACACTACTTCTAGGAGCGCTTGGGTGGCTCATGGGTTAAGCCGCTGCCTTTGGCTCAGGTCATGATCTCAGGGTCCTGGGATCGAGTCCCATGTTGGGCTCTCTGCTCAGCAGGGAGCCTGCTTCCTCCTTTCTCTCTCTGCCTGCCTCTCTGCCTACTTGTGATCTCTCTCTGTCAAATAAATAAATAAAATCTTTTTTTTAAAAAAAAGACACTACTTCTAAACACACAGGCTGAGCAAGGAATGAAAGTGTTCCCAAGCATCTGGTCCATGACAGGTGGGTGCCCATCTGTAAGGAAGCCACCTAGCAGGTGTCGGAGTGCCGTTCTCAGACAGGGGGTCTTATGAGGTTGGCCCTGCCTAACGATGTGTGAGCAATAGGCTCTCCAGAGGATTTCCATCATTCCCTAAATAATAAGTGTGGCTCTGTGTCTAAAATGTTTGCAAGACGTGGTTTTGCTGAACGTCTGCTTTCCTTCTGGAGGCTGGGGTTTTGGGGCGGGTGCCAGGCAGCAGGTGTCTAGGAGACCAGCCCCTAATACAAAGCCTGGGAATGGAAAGAAAGAGGCAAATCCCCCAAGAGGTTGAATTCAAACGGCTTGTCAATGACAGAAGTTCCAATGGTGTGACCGATCCAAGAGAGGTCATATAGGGCCAGCACCCAGTTTTGGTTCTGACATGTAACTTTTTCCCCTGGTAGGGAAACAGGCTGATCCTCCTGCTCCCTGAATGCTATGAGTACCTATAAGGCCGGTTGCATAACCTTGCTGCTGCAGGACTCTTGCAAACGTGGTTTCGTTCGTGGGGAGTCCGCCCGATCCCGCGTTCCACTGGAGGGCACGGTACCCATCATCGGCTTCCATGCCTGCGGAGCAGAGCAGAGAGCAAGGACTCACTCTCCCTTGACTACAGCAAGGGTTCTTGCCTGGGGAGGAAGCTGACCCTTCAACCTGTCTGGCATTGGTCTGGGTTTCACAATTGCAGGAGGGGCGCTGCTGGCCTCAGCTGGGGGAAACACCCTATAGTGCCCAGGTTGCCCCCACCATAGAGACTCATCCAGCCCAAATGTCAGCAGTGCTGAGGGTGAGAAACCCTGCCTTGGCATGAGAGAGTCTGTCTGTTTCTCTCTATCATCTAACTCTATCCATCCATCCATCATCTCTTCACCCATCTATTCATGTATCATCTATCAATCGTCAACTGCTTACCTACTTACCTATTCATCCATCCCTATCTTTCTCTCTCTCTATCATCTATCTGTCTATCGTCTAACTCTATCCATCCATCCATATATCCACCCACCCATCCACTCACCCGCCCATCTAGCCATCTATTCACCTACCCATCCATCAATCTACTAATTATCACCTATCAATCTATTATCTATCTATCATCTAACTCTATTCGTCCATCTATCAATCTACTCATCTATCATCTATCTATCTATCATCTAACTCTATCCATCCATCCATATATCCACTCAC
>NC_081575.1:122741601-122763277 GCF_022355385.1 Mustela nigripes | reverse complement strand
AACTCTATCCATCCATCCATATATCCACTCACCCATCCACTCATACACCCATCTAGTCATCTATGCACCTAGCCATCCATCAATCTGTTATGTACCTATTATCTATAATCTATCTATCTATCTAATCTAGCTATCATCTATTTATCTATCATCTATCTATCTCTATCTTCTATCTCTGTATCTTCTGTACATTATCTATCTATGGCAATGGTTCCCAACCGAAGGTAATTCTGCCCCCCAGGGAACACGTGGCAAATGCCCAGTGACACTTTTGGTTGTCACAACTTGGTGGGGAGAGTTGGCTCTCCCCAGTAGTAGTGGCTGCTACTAACATCTTGCACATAGAGACCTGACCCCCAGCATCTCAGAATGTGACCGTGTTTGAAGATAAGAGATCAGGTCTTTTAAAGAGGTAAAAAAAAAAAAAAGAAGTCGTTGGAGTAGGCTCTGTTCCCATAGGAATGGGGTCTTTATAAGAAGAGGAGCTACAGACAGATGGCCACGTGAGGACAGGGAGAGAAGGCAGAGTCTATACGCCAAGGAGAGAGGCCTCAGGGGAACTAGCCCTACCCTGGATCTCAGACTCCCAGCCTCCAAGATGGTCAAAAAAGTAATCTGTGTTGTTTAGGCTGGTCCTTCTGTGGTATTCCGTACAGCAGCTCGGACAAACGAAACCTCAATATTCCAATATGTAAATGTACTCGCTTATTAACCCCCTCTTCCACTGATGAACTGTGTCTGTGTTTGCAACGTACAGATGTACAGACAACGTTCAGTGCTGCTGTGAAGTTCTCATTCCATCTTTTGTAGAACGTGCATGCGTGCACATGTTGGGCTCCTCCTTAGGAATTCCTGGGTCATGGGAGTGCCTGCTTTCAGCTTAAGCAGACAGACAACCTTGAGGATCTCACCAACCTTGTCCCCTTCTGACTCTGACCCTCCTACTTTTCCCTTAGAAGGACGTTGGTGATGACACTGGGCCACCTGCATAATCTAGGGTAATGTTCCCATCTGAAGATCCTTCACCTAACCCCAGCTTCAAAGTCCCTTTTGCCATATAAGGATTTAGGATGTGGGATCTTTGAGAACCATCCTTTAGTTTCCTATATGCTCACCCAAAGCCTATCTGAAATCATGACTACACACCCAGATGGACTAAAATATTTAAACAAATAAACACAATGTCAACCATAACCAGCTACCCTTGCAGAGTTTCTGTCTCTGAATTCCCAATCAACCCAATCATCGCATGACTACCTAAAACACACCAGTCTTCATGTCATTTGAGGGGATACCATTGCCCATTAAATGTGCACCGTTCTACCTGGATCTTGACCATCGCTGATCACACTGAGGACAAGTAATGAGTAGACGCAGGCTTGCCCCCTTCTCAGTCGTCCCGGCAACACTGACCTGATCTGAAGGAGTGCCTCCCCGTGAGGAAGGAAGATCTGCTGGGGGTGCAGAGGGGGGCGGCCGCCAGGTGCTGGGTGAGCCTCACGCCTTCCTCTGCAAGCTGGTCAATATTGGGCGTCCTGAGTAAACCACACACAAACATCCCTGTCAAGACAGCCCTTACAGGGATCCCTGCACCAAAGGGCATGGCATGGAGTACATCAGTGTTTCCTGAGGGTTTTATGATTAGTTGCATATGGTGTCTTGCAAAGGCAGATGGACCCATCCCCAAAACAACCAGCATGAGCACATGGATTGAGGACCTCTCGCTGCAAAAGGGGCTGAGCCCTTGTCCCGGGGTCTGGGGCTGCAGCCCAGCCCACTGCATGCATAGCCACCGTCTGAGCCCATCGCATCACCCGGAGGAGGTCTTGTGGGCCAGGAACAAGCTTCTCTGGATGCTGTTGCTGTGTGTAGGGATAAGAGTTGCACAACGTCTTGGTCTTACGGTCTACTCCTGTCTGCCAGGAGGTTGTGACCACACCAACCTACTGGCTTGCAAAGGTGGGTCCCTTACAGCTCGCTACCCTTTGCTCCTCTGTGAGCACGCTCTAGTTCACAAATGGGAAACGGTCTTCCCAATCCAATGGGGGGAAGGAACACCATGCCTTTCCTGTTTGTACCACCAAGTTTCCATGTGGATGGGTTAAATGGCAGAGGGCAAGTGGATTAAAGAGACATGGGAAGACATGAAGAGTGAAGCCACTGGCCAGAATAAAATCTGTGAGAGATGATACCTAAAATTTCCTTACTGGGCAAGTGTTCTAATGGCCCAAGTTCAAAGGCATCTTTGGAGATGAATTGAGGCATGGCTGGAGGCCTTTCTTGTTGAGTATGAGTGTTGGCGGAGGGTGCTGAGGGAGTTGACAATGGTCCACAACCATTATTTATGGGGAGGAGCCTCAGGGTCCCTGTTCTCCCAGTGCCCTGGGAGAAGCATGCAGACGTGACCATGGCTTTTCTGAAGGTCTGGGCAGGCTCAGGCTGAGTCCTATACTAGTAGATGCTGTTTTCTTGGACACAAGTCTCTTCCAAAGCCTTGTGACCCAGAGGATCCCCGTCCATAAGTTTTGTAGATAGAGGACAGAAATATGATGACTCCTGAAGGACTTTGGGATGCCTACCGGCTCCCAAAGGACTTCTGGGAGCCGGTGGGCCTCCCAAAGTCCTAATGTGGGTTTTTGGATTCAAGAACTTCAGACGCATCAAAACCATCGCCAAGACCATCCTCCAAATGTTGAGGTAAATACCTTTCTTACTAACTCAGATGGGTGTTGCCAGTTTTGAAGAACACATTTTTCGTTTTAATTGTTGCTTTTGTTTGGGGGTGAACACAGTACTTGTGGTCTAAAAAATATGAAAAATTACAACTGTATCCTTCAAAATCCTCAAAGGTGGAGAAGCACAGAGGTGAGGGGCAGAAGGACAGTGTTCAAAGGATGTTTGGTGTAAATGCATAGGAGGCCAGTAAATAACTTCTAAGTTAGTGTAGTAATACAATAGCGTAACATCTTTGGAGATTATTAAAGTGAAAAGCTGCATTTCTGGAATCCCTGTGTTATCTTTAGACCCAACGACTTCTTAGTCAGCAGAGTGATCTCCCCGTTTGCAAGGAGACAAGCAAAGTTGGGAGCCTGAGTCACTCGTCCCTGGTCACGGAGCTAGAGAGTGCCAAGGAGGGTTTAACACCTCCATTAAATTACACCTTATCTGCGTGACTTAAAAAATCCACCGAGGGTAGCGTTCTGGAGGTTGTGGGACAAGTATGTCCATCCTCAGGCTCATATCTTCCATTAAGCATGGATTTTATGATAGTTCACAACCACCCGTCCACTTTGGGACCACTAAAGCTTTTTTCCCTGTCTTTGTTTCTATTTAAAGACAGTCCCCCTTGCCCTCTTGTGTGCAAGCTGTTGTCTGTACTCATTCAGCTGTGGCTTCCAGGCTCGTCCTGCATGCCCAGAAACCACAGCTGAGGTCAGTATTTTAGACACCTGCTGCTCTGGGCAGCTGCTGGGGCCCTGCCATGCCTCTGTTTTCAGGGAACAGCTGTGTCAGTCAAGACCGTTCTGGCCACTTTGCTCATCTTGAACTTTTTAAAAAATTGCAACCAACCCAAATATAAATGCTGTTATTAAAAAAAAAAATCACCCATTCTGTACTCATGCTGGTTGTTTTCAATAATCCAACTGTAAAAATTTATTTTTAACTAAACTATGAACACGAATTACAAGGGCTTATAGGATTCTACCAATTAAGTATAGTTATATTAGCTTTGACCTATTTTCTCAGGCTACAAAAGTTCTATCTCTAGCTTGATATCTAATCTATTATGTACCAGTAAATAACCATCTGTCTACCCATCCTTCCACCCCTTTCCATCCAACCATCCATCATCCATCTTTCCATCCATCCAACCATCCATCCAACCATCCATCCATCCAACCATCAAACCAACCATCCATCCATCCATCCATCCATCCATCCAATCATCCAACCATCCATCCAACCAACCATCCATCCATCCAACCATCCAACCATCCATCCATCCATCCAACCAACCATCCATCCATCCATCCAACCATTCATCCATCCATCCATCCATCCAACTGTTGTCTGTCTAGCTATCTCTCTTCTATCAAGTATTTATGTCCAACACATGTCTTCATGATTATCTACACTGGGGAACAGAATGAAAAATACCACAGGTTTCAACCTCGCACAGAAATCTTCTGCAGAATCTCATTCCTCCACTTGTGAAAAGATACCCTAAGACAGGAAAAATGCTCCTGATTTTTAAATTCTGTGCTTCTCAATCAATTTATGTCATCTCCTTCTTTCCCTAACCAAGCTGACTGGCAAAGATAATCCTAAAATATTACTCTCAAGTGCCTTTCATTTTTTTATGCATTCTTTCTCTTTTAAATAACCCTCTGGCCTGTGGGATCGGATATTTTTATTCTAAAAACAGAGGGAAAGTATGGGAGTGTCTGAAAGTGATACCAATATGCTGAGAAACCACCCAGTGACTCTCAAAAAAGGAATGGATGGGCAGGGCATGTATGACATTTTCCTGAAAGAAGACATATCTTTTCTTCCTATTATGCTAATAAAACAAGCAGGTTACACATGTATTTGCAGATTGGTTTCTGTCATTAACACATGTCTGGGGCGGGGGTTCACTTCCACGTTTTGCATCATGGTCCCAGAAGGAAAGGTGGAGATTATCCAAAGGCCTATGTGAACAGGGGAAACTGAGGCTGGACGTATGACTGATGGCACAGATACAGAGAAGCAGGATTAGGGCCACAGAGCCAGTCCTAGGGCTCCCTCTTCTGTCCTGACCTCCTGTTCCCCCAAACCTTGGTGACTACACATTCATTACACACCTCGTGGGTTCTCGACTTCCCTTTCTTACAAGGCAAGATATGAAACACAGACCCGGTGTGTCCCACATGAGCCAGTGGAGTGACTGTAAACAAGGGTGTCTGACATTTTCTAGGATATCTAGGCACAGCAGATCCCCTGATTCCTGGAGAGAATTCTATGGGACGTACTTACTAGTGAAGAACGGTTTATGTGCTGGAGGAGTCGGAATGATTTCACAGCAGATCTCCAAAGGATGAAGGCACAGATGCGTTAGAGCATGTGCAGTCAATTCCCCCTCGAAAGCCAAGACAGGGTGTAGCTTTCCCTAAACTGGGTGGTTTTTACATCTTCTACCTGTCAGCCTTGATGGCTTGCTTGGGCAAAACTGTTAAAAGGATGTGCCCTGCTCGTGTTGGGGTGGCTGGATGTGCTGTGGAGACAACAATATGAAGACCATGGAAGCGCAGTAGGTTTGGGCAGAAAGCCCACATTCCTCATAGGCTGACTGCAAGGGGCATGGGCTCGACATGGGTAAGGGTCGCGCTGCAACCCATGGGGCCAGCTGGCTCAATGTCTTCATCAGTGAGTCAGTGCACTAAATTAAGAGAACATTTTCGCCGCCTTTAGGATGTCCCCAAACACCGTCCTTGCGCTCGGCCTATATTTTAGTTGGAAGGAGAAACACTGGACATGAACACCACCACCATCACCACCCCCCCACACATATATCATGGGTGCTGCCCCCTAGCGTTGGTATTGGGTATGCAATCCCAGTTTCTCCATTAATTTCTTGGCTTAAGTTTTCTTAACACACACCGGCAGGCTGCAGGAGGTCCTGAAGGGTTAGGAATTCGTCCTAGGAATCCTGGGGTACACGATCCAGTCCATTACATAGAGTGATGGCTGAGAGAGGGCAAGGCGTGCTCTTGGGCTGTGAAAATGTTCTAAAATGCATCGTGGTGACTTTTCGGAAGCTACCAGAAGCCAATGGATTGTCCAGTTTTGTTGGGGGAATGGTCTGTCCCGGCAGGTATAACTGGGCAGGCTCAGCGTTGGGGGGAGGAAGGTCCCTGCATACACAGGGCAGTGTCTGCCGCTGTTGGAAAGGTCGTGACCAAAGGGGGTGGGCCTGGGTCTATCCTGGGCAGTCCCAACATGGGCTGCTAAGGCTAAGACAGATCGTGTGATGCTGCCCTGGTGGTCTTTCTAAAAGAAATGGAATGAGGGGCTTCTTGTCTCCTGTTGCACAGATTATGCAAACACCATCGTGCACATATTTGCCAGGAGGGAAGACGCAGGAGCCTGCGTATTGTGAATATGGAGGTCCACCGAGGTCCGCTGAGGTCCCCACAGCGAGTGAGTAGCAGCCTCAGGGGCACAGCTGTCCTGTCCTAATCCCCAGTATTTGTGAATGGGACCTGACTTGTAAACGGGTCTTTATAGGTGTCATTAGTTAAGGATCAAGGAATGAGCTCATCCTGGATCAGGGTGGCCCTAAAGTCAATGACAGGTGTCCTTGTAAGAGACAAAAGACAAGATACAGACACAGAGGAGAAGCCACGGGAAGACGGAAGGCAGAGATGGGAGGGATGTGGCCACCAGCGTAGGGACGCCTGGAGCTCCAGAAGCTGGAAGAGTCAGGAAGGACCCTGTCCTGGTGCCTCTGGAGGGGGCTCGGCCCTGCCCCGCCTGGATCTCAGGTTTCTGGTCTCCAGGACTGGGAAGAGAAGAAATTCCTGCGTCTCAAATTACTCCATTTGTTCTCTTTTGTTCCAGCAACACTAAGAAAGGAATACACCCAACCACCCGAGTGCCATGGTGTTTGAACATTTCAGTTTCAGACCCAGCTTCCCGGTCAAAAAGTAATTTCTTGGGGGTTCACGTCGGATGACCTGAGGGCTTTCCCACTACGGGCAGCTTTCAAAGACATCATAACCCACATGTGTTCTCCCACACAGACACCCACGACCCCTAGGACCACCAGCATCACCAGCCCGTTATACCTGAGCGTACGGTTCCCATAGCAACCAAGATCCCCAATGCCAAGATCGTCTGCCATTATCAGTAGAATATTGGGTTGAAGGGCATTTGCGGCTTTTAACTCGGACGTCCTCAGGAGCAAACACAGAAGGAGCGGACCCCACAAAAAGTCCCTGGAGAGACAACCAACAAGGCCCAAATTAACGTCCAGGATTTGTCATGTTCAGTGGGCATTTCCCAAGCGGCTTGCCGGGAAGGCACGTGCGTTCGCCCTGCATCAGGATTTAACCTCCTCACCCCGTTGGTCCTTAATTCTGCTACTTCGGCGGGGGCGCTCCTTAAAGGGCTGAGCGCTTGTCTTCCAGGGGCCCCTTTCCTGGTGCAAAGGCGGCCGGAGCACACCTTCGGTCCCTGGAGCCACCCGACAGGAGGTAGGCGGACCCAGAGGGTCGGAGCAGCGGGACACAGGCATTTTAAAAGGAAGAATGTGGGATTCAGGGCACCCCGGCCACGACAGGGAGACAAGGCACTGCTGGTGCGACCCAGTAGAGACAACACGGTCTTGGAGCCGCGTGGCCACCAAGGCCCCCGCGGGGCGCGCTAGGGACCGCGCGGGAAAGGGATTTGGGGCGTCCCGGACGCGGATCTCCAACCCTGCCCGCCCCCTAACCCGGCTGAACGCAGGGCCTGGGGCGCCCAGGTCCTCCCGCCTGGCTGGCAGCTCGAGCGTGCCTCGGGGCCGGCCTGCAGAGCCCCCAGTGCCGTCCTGTGCCCTGATTGCGCCCCCGTGCGCCAGCCGTCCGGAGCAGGGGGGCAGGGAAGGTCCCGGCGGCACAGGGCGGAGGCGGAGCGTCCAGAGGGTTGTGGAGAGGGGGAGGAGGGGGCACGGCCGCGCTCCCGCGACGGGGTCTTCCGGAACTGGGCAAGTCTTAGCGCTGGGGGCCAGGGCTCCGCTCCGGATGTGGGGGTGGGCAAGGCTCCGCTTGGGCTAGGGGAGGCCGGGCCGGGGGCCGGAGGCCGGAGCGGGGCGGGGCGGTGCCAGAAGGAGGAAGCCGCGCGCTTTGGGAGGCGGGGAAGCGGGTGCTGGACCGGACGTGTCTCAGAGTGGGGGAGGGTGCGGCCGTGCTGGGATGGGGGGGGGGCGGAACAAAGCGGGGATGCCCCCACTTTGGAGCAAGGGTGGGGTTGAGGGGACGTCGCGGTGCTGTCAGGGTGCGGAACCAAGGGGGGGGACGGGCGTGTCCTAGAGAGTGGGGATTGGGGACACGGCCGCACTCCGGGGGTTAGGCGCCAGGGAGCGGGAGGGGGCGTGTGCTGGACGAGGGGGCACGCGGCAGCGCTCGGGGGGGGGGGAAGAGGGTGTTTTGGGGGCCTGGTGCTGGCGCTGCTGGAGGAGAGGGTACTCGGGATCAAGGGAGCGCGTCCTACGTAGTGGGGGATGGGGACCAGGCCTCGCTCTGCCGGGGCGTGGCCTCTGCGCACCAGCCCGGCGGTTCCCCTTCCTGCCGGGGGCCCTCCCTCCCTCTCCTGGGTCCAGCCGCCCCTCTCCTCCCGTCCGGCTCCAGCTCCCCGGCTCCGCGTCCCTGCGACTGCGGGGCGGACGTCGAGCTGCGTTTTGGTGACTCCAAGGCGCACACACCGCCCGCCCGTCCCGGGGGCCACTGTCGCCCAGTGTGCGCCTCCCCCAGCCCTCATGCCCGCCCCGAGTAGGGGCCGCGTCCTCCGGCCCCGCGCACCTGGCAGCGGGCGCGGCGCGTCCCCTCGGAGCCCTGAGAGCCATGGCAGCGCGAGGGCCGGGCGCGCAGGACCTTGCCCCCAGCGCGCGGACCCGGACCCGCCCACGCAGCGGAGTCCTCCGGGCGGTAGGGCCCGGTCCCGCCCCAATCCGTTTAATCTCCTGTCGCCCAGGGCTTTCCGGGAATTGATCTTGGAAACCGGTTTTCCCGAGTCTCGGTGGCCTCCGGGCGGACACTCCTGGGAGACAATGAGATACCCGAGCTGGATCTGGGCTCGGGTAACCCCCGCAGTTTCCAGAAAGTTCTGGGGACTGCCCCCGTGCGGTCAGGCAGCCTGGTTGTGAATTCTGTTTCACTGGGGTCCGTGAGGCAATCCCCCTTCTCTATGGCCAAGGTGGGGGGCAGGGGTCAGGCGTGAGCTAGGCTAGTTAGACCCTCACCCACAGGACTTGACACCAGGGGGTCTACCTGGTGGTCACCTCCCCGTCCTGGTCCCCATTAGCTGCCCGGGAGTTCTCTTTGTCCCTTTCCAACTCCGTTCTGCGTTTTGCAGAGATAGTCATTGGGAATTAAGACTTGCCAAAAGCTTGAGGGTGGGGGCAGTTTGCTGAGGGATCTCTTCGGAGAAAAGATGATTTTGCCTTAGAACTGGCGGCCCTAGTTAGCTCATATTTCCTGAGAGGTCTCTGGAGAAGCCCACCCTGTCCACACCTTGACCTCAGGACTTCCCAGCTCTGCAGCTTGGAGAGGATGAAGTTAGGGGGTTAAAGCTGCGGTCTTGCAAAGTGATGGTGGTGGGGCGCGGGGCGTGCCTGTGTGTGCAGGGAGAGGGGCTTGGGTGCAGGGTCCGGAACAAAGTCCCCATCCTACTGGTGTCCGGTCCTGGGCATGTCCAGTGCAAAGGCTGCGGGCCCGGGGGCTTTGTGGTAGTTCAGGGACCTCCCACAAGCCCCCCACCAAGTTCTGGGTTTCCCTAAATTTCTAGGGCATCTGTTTGTGGAGAATAATTGCTTGAAAAGTGTTAATAAACCCAGACTCTTTAAACTCTTTAAAGGTTAAATAAACCCAAACTTTAAACTCTTTAAAGTCACGCCTTTTCTGGGCTATGTTTGGTGCTCCGCTGGCCTTGGTCGGCAAACCCATCTAGTACGGAAGTATCTTCCACTGGGACTGTGAGTCTGGATGGGGTCAGAGCAGCCTCCTCTGGGTGGGGCTGGGGTTGGGGAATGGAAATCCCCATGGCAGGAGGGGCTTTGCTCCTCACTCTTTGGGGGTCCAAGGGGGCTTAACAAGCCCAATGTGGTTCGGTTGACTTAAGGGTGATGGTACACTGCTGTGTCTTCCTTATACCTTTTGGGTTTCGGGGTGCAGAACTGTTCCAGCCACATAAAAGGATGACATAATCACAGGGGAGTTGTATTTGGACCAAGAAGTACCGGGACGAGGGAGAGAGCTAGCTCTCTCCGACAGGGGACAGTGATTCAGGGTCATCTTCCCGATCACACCAGCAGAGGGGGAACTGGCCACAACAGGGCTGGAGCCAGGGTTTCCAGGTGTTGCCCTGCGTGTCCAGCTGCAGAGGAACCGGGCTGAGGGTCCGGCGATGCTCCTCCACGGCCCGTGCGACAGTGTCCATCACCTGATGGAACAAGGGCTCCGTGTCCGGGGTGAGGGCGTGGGCTTCGGAGGGGTCTCTGGACAGGTCGAAGAGCAAAGGTGGGTCGTGATGGGCCACTCGGTCTCCAGAGCACGGGCAGACCCCTCTCCCATAGCAGGCACCGGCGCCCTCTGGGTGGAACACTGGGGTTGTGTAGTGGACTTTCCATAGTCTTCCTCCTGAGGGAAAGACGAGAATCTCAGGGGGTTGACGTGGAGAAGCAGAACGATGGCTGGAGAGACGCTGAAGTGAATGGTTGAGCAGATGGGGACCATCCATGCCATGGGATGGAATCAGCCATAAAAATAAATGAAGCTCTGAGATCTGTTACCTTGTGCATAAACTCGAAAACACGCTGCTCCGTGAGAGAAGCCAGATACCCAAGGACACAGAGTGTGGGATCTCCTTGGTAGGAGACGTCCGAAACAGGGAAAGAACAGTAGATGCCCAAGGCTGGGGAGGAGAATGGAGAGTGAGTGCTAACAGGGACGGGGTGTCTTCAGGGGAATGGAATGTTCTGGTACGAGACACAGGTGCTGTTTGCACAACACGGTCAATGTATCAAATGCCCCTGAGTTGTACCGTTTAAAAGAGTGAATTTTTCAGCGTCATGGGCTGAAATCGTGTCCCTCCAAAATTCATATATTGCAGCCCAGACCCCCAAAAGGATGGAATCAGGAAGTGGAGGCTCTGGGGGATTAACAGATGACAAGGACAGAGCCCTCAAGAACGGGATGAGTGCCCTGACAAGGGCCAGGACAGAGCTTGTGTCCCTTGTCTCTCCACCACATGAGGACACAGCGAGAAGGTGGCAGTCTACCGGCCAGCAGAAGCCTGTCTTGGTTGTCCAGCCCCTAGAACTGGGAGAAGTAAGTCTGTGGTTTGTAGGCCACCAGTCCGTGGCCTTCTGCTGAGACTGAACTACAGCTCGGTAAAGCTGTTTGCAAAGGAGTGAATAACTCGTGCGTGGTTCCAGGCAAGATGCTCAGAGGCTTAAAATGGCAACAGCTGTTCTCTTGAAGCTTGCTCCCAGGCTCTCCCCACCCCCACAGCTAGGCAGGCCCCGACAGGAAAAGGAAGGGAGTGAGGAGGAAAGGACAGAGATAGGGAGGACAAGCTACAGCAAACCACCTCCAGCCTCTGGGAGGGCACCAGACCGAACTCCGCCTCAGGAAGAGACTTTGAAAGAATGGAAGGGAGGTCCATCAGGGCTCCTGCACCAGCCTCCTGCCAGGAGGTGGGTCATACCAACATCACTGCCTGTCCTCCCCGGCTTCCTGCTTTTGGGAGGGAGGCCCCCACAACCATGCTTTGTATCCCCCACAGGGCAGTGAGTCTGGGGGAGTCACGTGGGTAACCAGAGTGTAGAGAGCAGGGTTTTGGTGGGTCTGCCTCCTCCAGGAGCAGCTCCAGGGGCAGAAAGACCAGGAAGCAGGGACAGATAAGGGTCAGGATCAGGGCTCCTCCTGGGCTCTGGGAAGGAAGTCACAGAGTTTGGCCCTATGGGCCCAGCAAGGTCACTCACGGCTGTGATAATTCAGCAAACGTGTTGAGCACAAGGAGAAGATGGGCAAGTCTTAGGGAGGCAAAAAAGGCCAGACAATGGTAAACTCACAAAAATAAAATTATAAAGGGTGGAAAACAATGGTGGATGTGTGAGTGTGGGGGGGGAGGGGGGAGGATGGGTGCACCATGGCAGCATTCTTTGGGTCAAGAAACCCTCGCTGAAAAGTTAATATGGCATTTAAACATCGAGAATGAGCCAGTCACGTGGAGATCCAGCCCTCTTTGAGGGGGATTCTCAGAGATGGGGAGGGGATAGGTCATCGTACAAGGAGGAATTTGTTCTGATGTGTGTGCCGTGGGTGGTCTTGGGATGGCTTTCAGCAGGGGGGCTAAGTGCATTATTCATGTAGGATGAACGGTGGATCTCTGAAAGCCAGTTCGGGTGCCCTTGAAGAGGCTTGGGCACTGGGAATACACTCCCCATCTGCTGTCTTTGAAAAAATATAGACGCATTTGCCCAATGACTGAGAGATGAGAGGTCCGTAGTGGGGTAGCCAGAGTGTCCAAGAACAGATCGGATCACGGGACGCACTCATTTGTGGTCTCAGGCATGCATAGATGTAGACTGCGATGTAAAATGGAATGACGGTTTTTTAGGAAACCCTCAAAAATGGAAGGAGATGGGCAATACATCCTTTTTAAGAAATGAAATGTAGCACTAAAAGCCATTCTAGATTATAATAATATTGAAGAGAATGGGTGAAAAGGGAGGGACATTTAAGGAAAAAATAAAAAAATCTATGGTAATTTCCTCAAATAAGGGAAATCCAAAGGGGTGTTCCTTGTCTCCGGATTCAGACAGTTAGAGACTTGTAGAGAATGGTTTTGAGGCATGGAAAGATGAGTTAAAGCACTAGGAGCATAGAGCCCTTCCCAAACACTGATGAGAAAAAAAAAAAAAAAAAAAAGAATCAGAAAACCTATGCAATCACAAAGTCCCGAATCTGATCAATTCATAGGGCAAATCCAACCGAGGAGAAAATGTCAGGAAACGTCAGAGTAATAGGGAAATAAAAATGAAGAAAAGTCACTCAAATAGGTGAAACTCTGTTATTAGAAGACAAAGGTAGCAGCAGAAATTAACTGTGTCTAAAATTAAAAAATAATAGTTCTCCAGTCAATGCAAGAACTGAGTTTTTGAAAGAAACATGATCCCTAAAACCAGAAAACTTCTGGGAATGCCAGTTAGGTGAGGATGAACAGTAGATCCTTCTACACATGAAGGCAATTAAAATGCAATGACATCACATGGGACAGGAATAATAGGTTTGATGAAATGCATACTTTTTAAGTAAGAAGAGTAAGGGGAGGGACAGAACAGGTTTCAGTTGCGAAAATCTGATACTGGAAAGATAACCAAACGTCTCCCTGAGTTAATGGACGCATGGGATGCCAAGACAATTCAGATTCCCAAGGGATTAAAAAAAAATAATCTTGCAAATGATCTTAGAGTTCTTTGAAAAGGCCAGTTGGGCCAAAATAGCCCAGGAAATTTCGAAATGCAAAAATTGTTCGGTATGGACACGGCGGCTTCTATCACAAAGTTATGGTTATTACAAGGGTGAAACCGTGATGTTGAGTTAAGGTGGTTGAGACAGGTGGAAACTGATGTAGACTAAGAGTAGGGGCTTCGAGGGCGAGAGGCAGACCGCAACACTTGTGGGCAGGAAAGCCATATGAAAACCCCATAAACAATGATAATATGGTGATACGGTAAATGACTGCTTGCATCAGGAAGGACGTTGCTGTGTCTGGGGAAAATACTGCCCAGAAATCAAGAAAAGGGCCAGTTGTGAAGCAAAGCCATGGGAACAGAAGCCAAGATGGGACTTGATCACCCAGAGTACTCACCGTGCCGTTGGTGCCAACGGACTGCGTGCAGGAAATTCTCACAGTAATGCATCAGGAACTCGTGGTCCGACTGCTGTGCTGTCCCCAGCAGCAAGGGCAGCAGGTCCCGGCCATCGATCACCCTGCGGACAGGAGCACAGGGACTCAGGGGGGCACGGAAGGCATTCTTGAGCCTTCCCAAGCTTAGGGAAACATTGCAAGAGACACCTCCATTATTCGTCTACAAACATCACCTTTGGCTAAAAGATCACCCAGGATCCCACATGCTCAACTGAACTTACTATTTGCCCAACCTTATTGCGAATGCAAGAATAAGTGGAAAATTCAGGGAAATGCCTTTTTGGTTTTATACTTTATTGGGCTCTAAGCCATGGCAGCATATGCTGTCTTCTTAAACCAACATGGTGCCATTTCCTTGTCTGCAGAGTGCCCTGCCTCTCCTCCCCTCCGCCAGCCCTGCCTTCCTCATCTTCCTCCCCCTCCCCTTCCCTGTCTTCTTCAGTTTCCAAGATGGAGCTCCATTCCCATTCAGGATGGAGGTTCTTGGGATTCCACTTCCCTTTCCTCCACACTTCTTAGGAGAAAACCTATATCGAGCAATGTGATGTGCAAGGGTGCTGCCTCGGGCATTTTTATGTCCCAGGGACCTGGTCAATTTTCAGAAACCTTTGTGTCCAGATGAAAACCATCAATACCAAGGATAGATTTTTACAGATACCATGAACTTTGAAAAGCCGTAAAAAGGGGATCTTTTTCTCTAATTTGACGAGTGTTCTTCGTCAAGGTAGAGAATTCAAAACCCCAAGGAGATTTTACTTAGAGTTACTAATTACCATGAAAAATGAAACAAAAGAACCTATCTACAACATATATGTGTGTATGTGTAAATATAATTACACCTCCAAAAATATATTCATTTACACATAGACACATGTATACGATTCTGTGTCTGTGTGTATACCTATATCAGACACTACATGGCTATATTTATTTTACCTTCTCATGCAGCAACACATTCTCAATATACGTGTCAGACAAATTTAATTTTTCAAGCAAGTGATATAAATTAATTTAAAAATTAGCGCCCAATTAGGAAAAATAATCAACTAGAGATATGATATTCACTGCAAGAAAAGAGACAACAAGGTGTGAAATATTCAGCCTCTAAGGATAAAACAGTGAAAATTATAACACACACATTGATGTATACTTGTATAGACACATATGCGTAATTTATATATATAAACGACATGTACAGAATTGACATCGATTTTAGTTCTGTTATGTTTTAAAATGGCTATGTCACATATGACTGCTAGTGATTCCTGATGAAAAGTTTGACAAAATATATCAAGAGATTTACCTATAAACGGTCCTACTCTTTGACTCAGGAATTCACTTTCTAAAGGATTCTTACTTAGGAGGCAATTATGACTGGCAATAACGTGACCGGACAGTATTTTTTTTTTTTTAAAGCAAGGCTAACGTCCACATGTAAGGCGATGGTTGAAAGAAAATAACATGAAGTCATTAAATTTTGTTGTCTATGAACAAAAATTTCTAGAAATGTATATATTTCTATAAATTATATATATATATAAAAAACATGGAAAATATATCTAAATGATATATCTTAATCTACGTATCTAGACAGATCTAGATAGATCTAGATAGATGATATACATCATACAATTATAACTATGAGAATCCTTTATTATCCTATGATTGGACAATTATGATTATATGATTGTATACATAATTCACTATCCGATTCTGAAATAATTTTATTTTCTATTTCCCCCCCAAGTTTTCTGTAATTTTTGAGATGAAGGAAAATTGAAATCTATGCAAAATCTCTACCACGGAAAGGAATTTCCTGTGACAAACTGTTAGATTGTTCAGTGACCACCATGATAAAATGCCTTCACTCAGGAGAAGGAAAGTGGGCGTTCTCTGTATAAAATGAAGCAGGTAGCTGATCCTGGTGGCTGAAAGTAGGGAGCCTCGAGAGAGTGTTTTCCCAGAGACTCATTTCATGGACATGTTACGCAATTCAAAAGTGACAATGACATTTCACATACATGTTTGTCTGTATGGAAAACTGACTAGCTTGGGTTTCCTGGAGCTGTTCTGTACCTGTCCTGGGGCACCTCACCGCCCCCCAGCTGGAGCACGGTGGGGAAAACATCCATCAGGCTGGTGGGCTCGTGGATCACTCGGCCGGCCGGCAGCACCCCAGGCCACCGGAAGATCCCTGGGACGCGGATCCCACCTTCCCAGCCCCCCATACCTTTGCCACCTGTGTGTAAACATGAACAGAAAAGAATGTGATTGTTCCATGTTTTTTTGGCAGTGTGTTTTGTCGTCTTTGGGAGGATGGCATCTTTGGGGGTTACACCCAATAAGGATGTGTCCGTAGTTGGTAAAATTCCAGTTTGAATATGATGTGGCCACCACGGTCCTTGGATGCATTGTGTAAATCCTGAGTCCATCACTTGAATGGATGACCAAAGTGTGGTCCCTCCCAACAATGGAAGATGACTCAGCCATGAAAAGGAGTGAAACACTAACACTTGGCATAATGTGAATGAGTCTAGAAAACTTCACGCTCGGTGAATGCAAGCCAGTGGCCAAAGACCACATAACTGCATGATTCCATGGAACGGTTACACTAGGGAAATACACAGAGATTGAACTCAACTGGTGGTTGTCAGGGGCTGGGCACAGAGAGAATCAGGGAATGATTGCAAATACATGCTGAGGTTCTTTCTGAGGGGATGACCATGTTCTGCCATTAAGTGATGGTGATGGTTGCACAATTCTGTGAATAGACCAAAAACCATGGCATTGGGCAAAAGAAAAAAAAAAATCACAGATTATAATTTCCACCTCAAACAGAAAAACAGTATTCCGTGGTGACTCTCTTGAGGTGGGTGGCCCCATTCCATGGGAAGGGTTGGGAACTGTAGGGTAGGGATAGAGACCATGAACAAGAAGCCCATCATCTCTCTACCTTTGTAGATTCCATTCCAGCCGCCATATTGGTTGTTTCTGAGTTGAGCCTCTAAAGATCCCCCGTGATCCGACGTAAAATAAACAAGAGTGCTATTGGTCAAACCTTCCATATCCAAAGTATCAAGGATCTGCCCTGTGAAGAATATGTGCATTTGAGCAGGTCAAAATGGAGCCTATCTTAAACCAAGATGTTCAGTTGTATGGCTCAGCATTTTGGAGATCTCCATGAGGAGGAGCCTTGAGTATTCACATATAATGGGAGTGGGTAGCAATAAAATCATGAATCCCGAATATCACTGACTCAAGATGCATATACACCCTTAGATATACCCCATTCTGTTTCTAAAAAGTTTTAGGCAAGCTACAGAGTATAGAGTACATAGGAAAAAATAGCAAAAGCTTAGAAAGGAGGCAAAAAAGAAAAAAGAGTATAGAGTCAATTATATTTCAACTAAACAAAGGGAAGGAGTGGGAAAAAGGAGAGATCAACAGGGTCTAGGAACAAGGCTGACAATGGCATTGGCAATGTATGTCCATCTGTGAAGAATGGTTTACAACGGTGGCTCCAAGTCTCTTATAATCACCTCAAAGGGAAATCTTATGGTTGATGCAATTCACTGTGTCTATGAGATTTTATTTTATTTTTTTTATTTGGATGGGAAGAACCATATTATTTTATTTCCCACAGGAGACAGAACTACAATCTACTTTTTCATGAGGACCTGGTGTTGTGAAAGTTGACTATGGTCTCAAGTAGATCCTGTTACTGGGTAGGTTTTACTTCTACCTTATCTGTGTCTTTATATTTAAACAGTATATCTTTTGAGCTGGGTCTTGCTTTTTTCTCCAGTCTGGTGACACTGCATTTTCATGGGTTTAACTGAGCACAGTGAAGACCATTTTCCATCCCTTTAGCTTGAAATTAGCCATGTCCCTATTATTTTTCTCTTTCATTGTTCCATCTGTAGTTAAGACATTTCTTTGTCTTCAATTGCTGAAGACTTAAAATCTGTGGTTCTAGGAAATCCCCCTCCTTCAATTAATAGATTTTATTTTTTTAAAACAGCTTTCAGTTTTAGAGATAAGCTGAGTCATAATGTCATCTATGAGCCAATACCAATAAACTATTATTAACTAAAGTCTGTAGTTTCTATGGTGGTTCGCTCTTGGTGGTGTACATTCTAAGGGTTTTGATAAATGCATAATACCATGTACCTAGTGTTCTAGTACCAGACAAAATAGTTTCTCTTTCCTAAAAATCCCCTGTCCTCCACCTATTTACACTTGGACCATGATTTTCATTAAAAAAGTTGTCAGTATTGTGGCTGGACTGAGTTTGAAACTCAATCAAGAGCCATCAATCTGGGATGCCTGGGTGGCTCAGTTGGTTGGACGACTGCCTTCGGCTCAGGTCATGATCCCGGAGTCCTGGGATCGAGTCCCGCATCAGGCTCCCAGCTCCGTGGGGAGTCTGCTTCTCCCTCTGACCTTCTCCTCGCTCATGCTCTCTCTCACTGTCTCTCTCTCAAATAAATAAATAAAATCTTTAAAAAAAAAAAAAAGAGCCATCAATCTCAATCAAGGAGCACAGAGACACTGAAGCCATAGAGAAGATTCTTGACCTAAGTCTTAAGAATTCCTTATCTTGATGGACTTAGGAGTTCTTAACTACGCACTGGAGAATTTCATAGTTTATCATTCGATATGTATTGGATTACATATATCTGTACGTCTTTCATTTAAAGGATTATCCCTCAAGTTGTGGCATGGTGAATTCTATTTTAAACACGCAGTATTTGGCATCATATAAAAATAGCGTGTATTTTCCACTGATCCTTAATCTTTTCCACACAAGGACCATAGTGGCAGTGATGAGTCAGTCTGTCCTGAAGCTGCACTGGGGATGTGATGTGACATCGATCGTTGCCTACCTATCTCCCAACCACCAGCATTTTTGCCAACAATTTCCTCCAAGGTAATGTTTTCAATGGATTATATAAATCATGTTTTCTCCTAAAATCTCTAATTCCCATTATGTTGCAGCTCCTAGCCCTCTATGTCCACCAGCATGTCAACCCTAGGTCATCCAAGTCCTTGCTTGAGCCTCACGGGAGTCACTGTGTTTATATCCGATGTACCCACTGAAGAAATGTGCACTCTGTGTCATACCAGGGATTATTCCAAACCCAGGGGATACACAGGGAGAACAAAGCAAGACAATCCTACCCATGGGGATTTTAATCTCTGTTCTCCTGGGGAAAAATAATAAATCAATCCACCTAAAACAGTGTGATGAGCAGAAAGAAAGCAAACACAGTTAATCTAATCTCATTCTGTATGTCCTTTCCTCCTGCTGCTTTGGGAGGGACACGTGTCCTATTTTCACCAGGAAAAGGCACTTACCCACCATCCAGTCCATCTCTTCTGTGTTATCCCCATACAGCCCATGCACGCTCTTCCCACGGAACATCTCCGTAGTGATCAGAGGGGTGTGCACATGTAGAAAGGAGACAAAGAGGAGGAAAGGTCTGTGCTTGTTCCTGAAAATAAATAACGGCGACTGGAGTTATTTCTACTTAAGGATAGATTGAGGTCCTAGAGACACAAGATAGAGATCTAGTTTGTCACTTCCTTCAACAAGTATATCTGCTACTCTTTAATGGGATGACTTTACTCTTCTAAAGTCTGTTGAAAAATTCACACTGATACCATACACGTTTTTCCCCCTGAATTTTATCAATTTATAACTCTACATACTTCTGGCAAATGAACGTAAGATGGAACCCCAGGCAACTGTCTGATCTGATGTTTATTTCGATTAGTTCAGTATATGTTCCCATTTAGAACCTTAGCATACAGAATAAAGCGATTATTTTACATTTGGTTTTCTTTTTAATTGCTCTCAAGCAATAAAGTTTAGGATATAAACTTTATTGCTTATTTTAAAATACACTTGAAAAATGGCAAGTATTAGGTTATTAATTTCAATTTCATTGTCCCCCATCTTGGTGGTGCCTCATCTGTTCCTCTCTCTGTCTTTGACAGTAATTATCAGTATCATTTCTCACCCATGTTAGGCAAGCCCACAAAAAGAATGTTCTGGAACATGATCACAACCTCATCTCCACCAGGTGAATTGGGGTTCTATGCTGTCCCCCTCTTTACAGAAACACTTGGGGAGCATGGAACTGGCTCTGTGTGATGTAGCTTTATATCTTGCCCCTCTTAACTGTGACATAGTAAGTGCCTTTGTTATTCAAATTTACATTTAAGATAGAGTTAACAACAGGACAACTTAGTTCCAATGATAGAGCTTTAAAAATATTTATATTTATTGTAAATCTTCAGGTAATTCAGTTTGTTGTGTGAGTTAAATATGGCCTGTGGTGATCAGTGGGTGCTTACACAATGGTACTAGCTCCAAGGATTGGGGGACAACAGCAAATTTCATGTGCCCTGTCACCTGTTTCAATTGTCACCATCAACTTGGGCTCAACAGAGCATTTCTGACACATTTTATCAAAAATATCTTCCCGGGCCAGAATGAGTTCACCATTCCTATCTCCATTACAGAAAGAAAGTGGAAGATTTTTCAAGATTCATTTTCATCATGGACCAGAGACTAGGATAAAGGTAACTCTTTGATGCTCACCTTTGGACAAAGGATGAGACCTCTTTGAGAACAAGAGGTGTCGTCCTTTGAAAGTGCATGGGCTGCTCCGTGATGGTGTGGTTTCTCATCAGAAAGCAGTCTGCATGAACAATCAAGACCCCTATGAAACAGGAGGTCACAGAGAGCAAGATGGCGGCAATGGTCAACCAGATGACTGGCGTCCATGAGCCCGATGTCAGATGGGTGAGTTTCCCAGCGGTGAGTGTGAGGGCAGCAAAGACCATGATTTGGAAGCAGACGTGGAGTTTGTACTCCATGCCTGCACGCTTCTCCGACAGTTCCCAGTGGATGCAATCTCCCATCATGGAAAATGGCATTCCGTAGAAATGGTCAAATCCGTGGCTGATGGGATGGTGGCAGTGATCATCGGAAGAGTCACAGTTGAGGCCCAGATGCCATTTTCCTGAAAGGCAAAGAGGATTCCCATGTCACCACCGGCTGATCATTGGTTAGTAGGTATTGCAGGCTGGCCCTCTTCTAGCTGTTCTGCCGCATGCACGAACGGGGTGGGGAGGTACAAAGATGTGGGTGGTGTTCACGGCTATTTCAACCACAACCTGGCTTAGCACTGTTACAGAGCAATGAGACGCCTGTGTGGCAGCATTATGTGGCACGTTGTTTCCCGTGCTACTGAAACAAATTACTATTAATTTGTGATTGCTTGAAACAATAGGAATTTATGTTCCCACAGTTCTGAAGCTCGAACCCCAGGATCAAGGTTTGACAGAACCGTGCTCCCTCTGCAGGCTTCGGGGGAGGATCTTTCCTGCTTCTTCTACTTCTGGGGGCTCCAAGAGTTCCTTGACTCATGGTCATATCCCTCCCACTCTGCTTCTGTGGCCACACTGCCTTCTTCCCTTCCGTGTCATATATCCCTCTGTCTTTGTTTTTTTAATTTAATTTAATTTTCAGTGTTCCAAAATTTATTGTTTATGCACCACACCCAGTGATCCATGCAATACGTGCCATCCATAAAACCCACCACCAGGCTCACCTAAACCCTCACCCCCCGCTCCAAAATCCTCAGTTTGTTTCTCAGAGTCCACAGTCTCTCATGGTTCATCTCCGCCTTTTATTCCCCCATCTCTCTTCTCCTCTCCATCTCCCCATGTCCTCCATGCTATTTGTTATGCTCCACAAATAAGTGAAACCATATGATAATTATCTCTCTCTGCTTGACTTATTTCACTCAGCAGAATCTCTTCCAGTCCCATCCATGTTGCTACAAAAGTTGGGTATTCGTCCTTTCTGATGGAGGTATAATACTCCATTGTGTATATGGACCGCATCTTCCTTATCCATTCGTCCGTTGAAGGGCATCTTGGTTCTTTCCACAGTTTGGCGACCTTGGCCATTGCTGCTATAAACATTGGG
>NC_081575.1:122730120-122741501 GCF_022355385.1 Mustela nigripes | reverse complement strand
GGATGGGACTGGAAGAGATTCTGCTGAGTGAAATAAGTCAAGCAGAATCTCTTCCAGTCCCATCCATGTTGCTACAAAAGTTGGGTATTCGTCCTTTCTGATGGAGGTATAATACTCCATTGTGTATATGGACCGCATCTTCCTTATCCATTCGTCCGTTGAAGGGCATCTTGGTTCTTTCCACAGTTTGGCGACCTTGGCCATTGCTGCTATAAACATTGGGGTACAGATGGACCTTCTTTTCACTCCATCTGTATCTTTGGAGTAAATACCCAGTCATGCAATTGCAAGGTCATAGGGAAGTTCTATTTTTAATTTCTTGAGGAATCTCCACACTGTTCTCCAAAGAGGCTGCACCAACTTGCATTCCCACCAACAGTGTAAGAGGGTTCCCCGTTCTCCACATCCTCTCCAACACATGTTGTTTACTGTCTCATTGATTTTGGCCATTCTAACTGGTGTAAGGTGATATCTCAATGTGGTTTTGATATGAATCTCCCTGATGCTAGTGATGGTGAACATTTTGTCATGTGTCTGTTGGCCATTTGTTTGTCTTCTTTGGAGACGTGTCTGTTCATGTCTTCTGACCATTTTTTGACGTCTATGTCTGTCATAAAAGGAGTCTTGACCTTGCATATAAAGTTCCCCTGGGTAATCCAGGAAAATCTCCTCATCTCAAGGTCCTTCATTTAACCACATCTATAAAGACCATTTCCCCATATAAGGTAATTTTTTTTTTTAGCTTCTGGCATGTAGGGTGTGATATCTTTGGTGATTGTTATTCAGTCTACTGTAGCTAAATTTGCAAAGGTCTGTGTCAGAGCAATAAGGAAGGCACAGAGGGCTCACATTGTTCTAGAAAACGATCTGCTGTTCTCAGTGTTGGTAAACAATTTCCTGACTTTGGAACTGTCCCTTTCCTTGTTAAACCACTGTAATGGTAGTCAGGGTCATGGTAGGTTAGAGGTTCTACAGAGCACAGCTTTCAAGTTCAATCAATCGCAGATGCAGATGCTTATCTTCTCCCCGTCACTATTAAAGCGTTGATAGAAACCTTCGTGTCTTCCCACGACCCCAAATGGCCATCTCTCATCCAGAAAACCTCATGAGATTTTCCAAGGAGTATTCCGTGAGAATAGACTTCTATCTCAAAAAAATTATAATAAGTCTATTGGATTGAATATTCAGTGTATCAGCTAGTCTTGCTGTTTACGATGAGTAAGTGGCACAGTTTAATAAAAATTACACTATAGCATGATGGCAACAATGACAGCGTGGTCCCCTCTCAAGAAACTACTATGCTTCATTGTGTTTCAGTTTGTACATGACACGGTTTATTGACATCTAGAAAGATAAGCACGCTATTTATGGAAGCAGAGAAGTACTAAGCCCTACAGTCCCATTTCTGTGCAGAATTTAAGGAATTTCTGGAAATTTAAGGAAAACATTATGGAAATTGTTAATAGCTCGTTGATATTAGGAAAAAATGTCCCCCCCCACTTTTTTTTTTTTTTTATCATGGTGCATCAGCAAATACTATGAAATGCCAGGTATTTCATTAAACATATATATCTTCAGCATCTACTTCACACAACGCAGTCCGGGTACTCAGGTCATTCCTGCACTCGTGGAGCTTTCTGCCTGGTGGACAATCCCACTACATCAAAACCATTTCATTCCCCAGGTTTTTGGTTGACTACACTCTCCATATAAAGGAAATGTACTTAATGCTTTCAAAATATACATACCTATTAGCCCAGTGGCATATCCTCTGTCTTTTAATATTTTTGCAAAAGTTGTCTCATTGGTTGGGAGCCCTCCAGATGCTCCGGTCCACTGAACAACACGATAACCATTGCTGGAAACCATACCTTTGGGAACCATTTTCAAAGAAACGTTACCATCCGACAACGACACGTTAATAATAATGATACTGACAATAATAATGTTGATTTTTTTTTTCATTTAAAATATGCTGTGAAACATTAATTGGAAACTTAGCAAGAAGAACTGTTGTCCTGTTATGTGAAGGTTATAAACACATAGAGGATTAAGTGAAAAAGGAAAGAGAATTTAAAAAGGTTTTATAATTGCACCAGACTGTTGATATGATCCAGAGGTTTTCAAACTTGTCTGGACTTTGGAATCATTTGGGGAGCTTGAAAATATTCTGAAACCTGGTTGTCAATCCATAGCTTGTGATTTTATTTTAAGGTTTTAATCAATCAATCAATTAATTAATTACTTTAGGGAGAGAGAGTGCAAGCTGGGAGAGAGGCAGAGGGTTGATGGAGAAAGAGAGACTGTCATGCAGACTCCAGACAGAAAGTGGGGCCCAAGGCGGAGCTCAATCACACGACCCTGAGATTGTGACCTGAGCTGAAACCAAGAGTCAGATGCTTGGCCAACTGAGCCAATCAGAGATTGTGCCTCCCCAGAGATTGTGATTCTAATTGGTTGGGGGTGGAATTTGGGATTTGGAATGGTTACAAGATACCCCAGATGATCCATGTATGCTAACAAAGTAGGGAGGCATGGATATAATTCGCACTGACCCTGATAACTTATTCAACTCAATTCACTCAATTATTCAAGTGTTTAAAAAACATAGGTTAAATATTTTTCTAAAGCTCTGCAGTATACAGTCAAGAACCACTAACTTGAAAGACGTTCTGTACCTCCTAGACTGATTTTATGAATGCAGCTCAGTCTTCACTAGGAAGATCTGAGAAGATCTACTTGGCTCCAAGACTGATCATATCTCAACCATCATCATTTGGGAACTTGGAGAATTCATTCTGAGATTTTCCAAAGCTTTGAGCATACATCTGGTTGAGCGAAGAGTAGTGGAACATAAATTTACATTAGCCAGAATTCTGTCTTCCCTGGAGGCGTGAGAAGAAACCAGGGACCCATATATGGGAGAGTCTGTGAGAGTCACATGGCCAGGCCAGTCCTCAGTTATTCAAACACTAGTCCCCGGTTATTCAGACGCTAGTCCACTAGTTTAGGTGTTTCTGTGAAGGTTTTTAAAGAAATGGTTAACATCTACAATCAGTTGGCTTTACTAAAGGAGATAACCCTTGATAGGCAGGTTCCTTATCTTTAGGGTCAAAGGGCAGAAGGATGCCAAAGACATCACACAGACTTCAAACTTTTGGTCCACTCCCTACTCAAATCCCTCTGCCTGGGTCACCTCATTACCTACAGGGCTCTATGGCTCTTACCGGGTCTAATCTGGTAAAAACATGGAGGGGTTACATTATTTTCTCCCCATGCTTTAGTATCTCTAGCAGTGGACCCAGGCTTTAGTATCTCTAATATAGGGATCATGTTCTTTTCCAGAGCCACGGTTAGACGTGAAAGAGGACAAACCTGATCTGAGAGGGTATCTGCCCGTTAGGAAAGCAGCCCTGCTTGGGGTGCACACTGATGCAGCTGCCACATGCTGGGTAAGCATCACACCGTCCTCTGCAAGGCGGTCAATATTTGGAGTCCTACAGAGGGAAACATCAACAGTGTTATTTCTTAACAAACAAACACATACGGTTTCCTACAAGCATATCAACCTATTTAACAGAAATTCATCTCATCAATGTCCACAATAGCCAAGCTATGGAAAGAGCCCAGATGTTCACTAACAGACGAATGGATAAAGAAGATATGGTCTATACACAGTGGAATATTACTCAGCCATCAAAAAGAATGAAATCTTGCCATTTGCAATGACGTGGATGGAACTAGAGTGTATTATGCTAAGCCAGATAAGCCAATGAGAGAAAGACAACTATTATATGATCTCTCTCATATATGCAACTTAAGAAATAAAACAAAGGATCAGAGGAAAAGGAAGGAAAAAATAAAACAAGATGAAATAAGAACAGAAGACAAACCATTAGAGACACTTAAGTATACGAAACAGACTGAGGGTTGCTGGGGAGGTGGTGGGAAGATGGGGTGACTGGGTGATGGGCGTTAAGGAGGGAACGTGATGTGATGAGCACTGGGTATTAGATAAGACTGATGAATCACTGAGCTCTGCCTCAGAAACCAATAAGGCATTATATGTTAATTAACTGAATTTAAATTTCTAAAAAGAAAGAAAATCAGCCCATCATCCTTTTACCCATCCAGGTGTTCTTGGGAATGACCAAAAGGCAGTGGCAAGAACTTCAAATGTCATCTGTACCACTGAAGTAACATAACATCAGTTCAGTATTGTTTACTAAGTTTCTGCAACATGCTAATGGTACAGAGAGGCACGTAATGGGAAATCCAGAACTGAGAATCTGGGGTGCCTTCTTTAATGGGACTCATGAAAATTGTACTTCTCAGCCCCAACATATTGTAGTGAGGGTGCAATTCAGGGGCAGGTTCATGGTGTTGCCTAAGCTGGGTCTCCAAGGTCAATTAGTGATTGAGGCGATGGGATGAGCTCCTTCTTAGAGAGATGGGCCAGCAATGGCAGATAAGCATGTCATATCTGGTGATGATAGGGGACATGGATTTGTCAGAAGCAGAGCTTTTCAGCAGGGAGCACTGAAGTCATGCATGAATAGATGGAGTTGGGCTGATGGGTGGAAGAGGAGCATGAGGAGACTTGGGTCATTGACTCTGATGCAACACCAACGATTTTTAAACACTGTCCGTCTTGGACTCTGCTGGTGAAAACACGTCTAAAAGTCACAGATAGGAAGAATCTGAGCTGGGGTTAGCACTGGGGTGGGAAGTAGGAAGGGTTAGGGGCCATGAAAGGAAGTGTGTGCAGAATCCCATCGAAGTTCGGATAGCACATATGGAGAGTTAGATCCATTGTCAGTGGGGTCTTCACTGGGGTCCCAGATGAATGACTCTCAGAATCCTTGCCTGATGGTCTTGTTCCCATAGCAGCCAATGTCGCCAATGCCAAAATCATCTGCCATCAGAAGAAGGATGTTTGGACGCCCACCAGATAAATCCCTGCAAGCTGAGGGCCTCACACCTAGAAGCATGCCGACCGTCACAGCCAGCCAGCTCCTGAAAGACAAGGTGCCGATGGACGCTTAACTCTGCTATCCCATGTCTTGTACGTGACTTCCATAGGTGGGACTTTTTTAGGCAAGTTCACATTTTAGGGGACTTTGATATTAGCATCACATTGTAGAATAGTTAAGTACATTCTTGGGCATTTGACTTTTTCTTAGTTGAACACAACTCAAGCTCTTGATGGTTTTATTTCAACCGTCAACATTTTTTGCCATTTTAAGCCCTAGAGACTGTTGTTAGGTCATCACACCCATGATTAAGAAAAAACCTTATTTGGTTTCTTATTAGGCATGGATCAGGTCCCTAGAATGCCTACAGCTCCTTCCCCTTTGCCTTTTAATTTTTCCTTAAATAAGTCAACCATGTTGAACTTGGGTATCTGTGGTGCTTGGTAGGCAGTTGGACCACTGACCAGAGCAAGACAGAGAAGAAAAGTCAGGGCAAGGGCTTACCAATACCAGCTGTTGATTCTGAGTCTACTAAAAGTCTCCATATATTCTAGCACAAATGTGACTGACTTTTTTCATGATGGGAAGTGGGTCTTTTTGAGGTTCCAGCCCAGAGCAGAGACACTTGGTGGTGGCACATCAGGAGAAGAATTGCCATGGAGCTTGGGGGCTTTCCCACCATCATCACTATCATAACCCCATAACCATGGCGTCCATGGAGCCCCTCCTCTCTCTTTATATGGAAGCCACCTTGGGCTCATGCATACACAGCAGGACAAGAGTGCTGTCGTCCCCAGTGCCATGGACTAATGGCGAGATCTGAGTCGCCAAAGATCTGCAATATGGACTCCCTGGAAAACCAGACAACTGGGTTTGGGAATAGGGAAGCAGACTTCCTTCAGAAGATCCCAGATGGGGGGTGTGGATCATTGATAGGAATCCCGAGTCCCACGATCACTGCCGCAGATGCACCATCAGTGACTAGGTGAACAAGACCACTTTGTCCATGCACCCTGACAAAGGGACAAAAAGAAATGTAGAAGCAGAAACAGAAGATTAAGCATCGCATGTAATCCTGTCTTACCAAGAGTGGTCCCGAGGTAACATGTTCTCTCCTGACTTTTATTGCCTGGAAGAAATAAAGGAGGTCTATCATAACAAAGGCAGCAGACATGCACTAATTCCATCCATAAAATACTAAGTATTTAGCAAAAGGGAGACTTTGATTCTCTCGGATGATATCAACAAAACCTTAAAACAATGACCAAAAACTCATAAAAAGAATGGCCTTCCCCCATTAAAAAGGCTTTTAAGATGCTGAACACCATGTTAAGAATGTAGAATGTATGACTTCCGAGGGCCGAATGATATGGATTTGGGTTTTTCTGTTTTGTTTTGTTTTGTTTTGTTTTTTGCCCAGGTGATCTGATCTGTCCCAACTGAAACTCTGTCCCCTTTAAATATGAACTCCCCATCCCACTCCCCAACCCCTGGCTCAGACATTAGGGGAAAGCCAACTTTGGATTTCTGTGGATGAATGACCTTGATCAGCTCAGCCCTTGCAGTGACCTTGAAGACCTACTCACGAGTTGTTTGAAGTGATGTTGGCTTCCACGGTGGGGGATGCTTCTGAGCCTGGGAGGCATCCAGCCCTCCCATGAGCACCACCTTACCCCATGTAAGCTGTTCCCGAGAGAGGCCAGTGGGCTCTGTGTCCTTCAAGTGCAGCCTGAACTTTATGCCTCCTTCACATTCTGTGGACCTCAGTCTTTGGCCACAGGTGGTACGGGCATCTTTCCAAACTTCCTAGCCATCTCAGGTGACTTCTCACACTTTTGCACACAGTATTTGCTTCACCTCAAGGACAAGGCAATGAGCCTCTGGTCAACCAGATGGCTGTTATGTGCAGCAGGAATAGGGCAAAGCTTGTGCAGAAATAGACCTCATAGGATAGGTTCCTTTGTGGGCTGTGTGTAAACAGCACATCCAGCATAGGGAAGTTTCCACGTGTGATAAAACCTGATGGGTTCCACCACTGGGCCATGTCTAGCACCAAGCCATCGCTGTTTATTTGCTTCACTTCCTGTCGGGGGCAGGCCCCTGGCCAGGGCGGCCTCCGCCATTAAAAGATGGCGCCTGGCTAGTTGCCAGGTGAGGATTGCCTCGTGAGACTAAGCGGAACGCCCAAAGAGGAAGTAAACAGCATTGGTTGCTAGCGAAGTTGTTCGTTTAGGTGCACAGCCTGATTCGCTCCCTCCTGTCCCCTGCTCGCTGATTGGTCATGTAAGCGTATATAAGTGTGTAGACTTGCAGAAAGAGAGAGAAGATGCATCCGAACCAGGCTTCTTGTCGTCCTTGCGGGGCGAGGGCGATAACTTCCAGGAAGGATTTTCCTAAGGTGTGAGCCACCAACTTCCCACCATCTTGGTTTGCTTCTGGAGGGTGAATGATGTCACCCTTTGGGATGGTAGCTATGTGCTTTCTCTAGCATCCAAAGTATTTAGCTCACATTAGGGTTTCCTCTTGGTGGTGCCCATTCTATGGGTTTGGGCAAATGTATAATGATATGGACGCACCATTATAGTGTCCTACAGAGTGGTTTCATAGCCCTAAAACCCCCAGTGCTGCCCCTGTTCATCCCTCCTTGGCCCCAGACCCCAGCAACGACTGATCTTTCAGTGTCTCCATAAGTTTGCCTTTCCAGAAGGTCCTAGAGCTTGAAGCTCCTAGAGTGTGCATTGTTGGTAAAACCACTCCCCTCTTCTGACGCAGAACTAGGATGTTGGGAATTCTGTCTACCTGACTTGCTTTTACAGATAGATGGTTTTGAGCAACGTGTCTCAGAACGAGCAGAGGATGGGAGCTGGAAATGTTTTCTTTTCATACTGTCCTCGTGCAACCCACTCTTAGTTTGGTTCAGCTTATGGCTTTGGGCTACAGATCTTAAATCATGACGTCTTAGGGGGTCTGTATAAATATTTTTATTTACGTATACTTATAAACTAGATAACACATTATACATCATATGGTGATACACACATACAGAAAATATACATTATTCCATGGTAATATATAACGTGTCTGTAGCATTTAAAAATATAAAATATACACTAGAGTATAAAGTAGACATGGTCGTTATGGGCAGCTGGGACAGGCATTTTATCTATTTATATGTAAAATTTTGGGGTTTTGCCAGAAAAAACCTATGAGGGGATACTTCTGACTTTTCTGGGGGAAGGAGGCTGGTTGTAGCCGTCATATGTGGTTATCATTGACAGTCCATGTCTGAGAGCCAACGGTAACTGAAAACCCATATGAGGTTTCCTTAATGCCAAATATGGGTCTAGCTTCTAAATGATATGTTCTGTATATTTAGCTACATAAGGAAGTGTGTATCTATATATATTTGGAAATGAACTCCGCGGTTTATGGAATGCTGCCTACTTTTTTCTTCAGATTGGCATCCTGTTAGCAGAGAAAACTTTAAGAAAACACAGTGGAGTGAAAGCAGAGAGTAGCGCGGTGGCTTCCAGGGGTCTGAGTTGGAGGGGCTTGGAGAGGTGAGGTTTAAGGGACTACCCTGCAACCAGAAGAGGGGTACGTTCTGGCAATCCAATGCACAACATAGCGCTCGTAGCCCACGGTGCTCAACGTGGCCCCTAGACCAGATCTTAATCTTTCTCAAAGCAAAAAAAAAAAAAAAAAAAAAAAAAAGGAATGGTAAATATGTGACATCCTGGAGAAATTCGCTAGGACCTGTGTCATAATTGCAAAGCAATTTCGGCATGTCTCAAACGCACAAGCTGTATCTGTCAAACTAATACAAGGTTTTCGGTCTGTGAGATGCCAGTTTTTAAAAAAAAAAAAAAAAAGGGAAAACAGGATGCAAGGCGTAATGTAGGCTTTGACCGACTTCCAGGCGAGGACCAGACAGCACTCCTGCTTCCTGGCTGTCCTCGAGCCTCAGGGCAACACGCCTGCCGTTGCCACTCGGCATGAGCCCCCTTCCGGGATCTAGCTCAGTTTCCCATCTCCAGGATTCCTCCCACATCCTGTCCCCACGTCTGAGACCTGTAGGAATCTAGGATCGTTCCATTTCCCCGGGCTCTGGATTCTGTGTCTAGTTCATTCTGATCTGCATTGGTTTTTGAAATCACCCCAGGGAAGAGGGGGTTGGAAATATGTCCTGATGTTTTTTCTTTTCTTTTCTTTCTTTCTTTTTTCGTTCCTTTTTTGCAAAATCGCTTCTGCAAGATTGCCAGAGACTGCCTCCGAGGACATGGTGTGCCCTGCAACACGGCGTGCTTCTGGGACAGCTGCCCAGCATCCCTGGATAGGCATGGACCACCCTGCCAAGAGCCCCAGGAGAGCCGCTTACCTGAATGGCTGGAGGTTGGAGGTTGGAGTTTGGAAGTGAACGGCTGGTTGTGCACATCAGGGAGCGGCCTCTCCTTACCGGCCGGCGGCACTCACAGTCTGTGAGTCCCCAGGCCTGCTGGATCACTGCACGCACGTACGTCCGGAACTGATTCACTCTTCAAAGCCACAGCCCGGAGGTGGCAGAAGCAAGTTCGGTTGTCCAGAGAGAACAGACGGGTCAGTCGCTGGCGTCCCGGGGCGACGGTCGTCCCCAGTTTCTACAGAACTTCTGTTCTTCATTATACAATGGAACCGTGCCAGAAGGAGCCTGGAGGACTCACGCTGTGAACACTGACTCATTCATGCCCGGGGAGGTGGAAACCTTTCCGACCTTTGTTCGACTCAGAGGGGTATTGGCTGGCTGTGCTCCAAAATACGAGAGCCGTTGCCTTCAAAAATGCCTCTTGGACAGTCCTTAAATTTTGTGGCTTTCCTACCTCCCCATCATTGGCCTCTGCCTCTGACATTTAAAAAAAAGGGGGAACAGAGCACACCTCTGCTTGTATCAGCAAGCACTGTCCTATGTAAATAGCTTGGCTCCTCCCTAGCCCTATATCTCTATTTGGGAACTTCTGGATTTTAGGCCATATTTGTTTGTTTTCTATTCACAAGGGAGCACCTTCCTTCCTCAGGGGGCAAGACCCACGTTTCAGGCAGCATAAGATGCAAACCTGATCCTTTCCAAAGACTTTCTTGAATTAGAGTTTTCTGAACACTCCCCAGGGGCAAAATCCTATCTAAGGATCCATCTTCGAAGCCCCTATTGCATTTGGTTTTTTGTTTGTTTGTTTGTTTTTCTCTCTCCGTGGTCCGTGCATGTCCGAATTGGGATTTGAGGCTCGTGCTTGGCAGATAACCATCTTACGAGTTCACGGCTTCAAAAATTCTTTGCAAATTCAGAAATTAAAGGAAGGTGGGTAGACGCTGTTTCGGTGGGGATTCCCTGTTGCTTCAAGGCAGGTCTGTGGAAGGACGCTGGTGATGAAGGAAGGCAGCTGGCCTCCTGTTGTTTTTTCCCCAGTGTCAGCTAAGAGAAGCCACGTCCTGAAGGCTCGGTGGCACATGGAGGTTCTGGACCCAGACATACAGCTTCTCACTCCTTCTCGTGGGAGCTGGTGGTTCTTTTTGTAGCTGAAGGAACAAATCCGTCAAGTGATTTGTACACCGCCCGGGTTTAGCGCCTCTCAAGAAACCTACTTTTCAGCTGCCCTGAAACCAGGTCACTGTGTTTTTGGGTTTTGAGTTATTTGGGCACTCTGATGGAACATGGAACTGTGTGTCTATGGGGCGTTCGTGAATTCCTGGAGTCGTATTTTACGGTCTTCAGCAGCAGCCCAGATATCACATGGAGACTGCAGAATTGCCTTAAAGGCAAAATACGATCCCCACAGAGAAGGGTCTGTTTGCAGAGATTGCTCTGCAGGGGGAGGGCTTGGAAGATCCCAGGATTAGAATGTCCTTGAAGGATGACCTCTTTTGCAAGGCTGAGCTCCTTGCTTGTAGCTCCAGGAATTATGGAGCCCTGGGTGAAGCTGTATTGTTGGGTGATGACACGCCTGTCTCTTTCACAGTAATTCTCATGTGAATGTTCCTCCTTGTCCTTGCACACCTGCCCCCATTTTCATACACAAAATAGGACTGTAATAAAGGATACAAGTACATGAGAAAGAGTCCTATGATAGAGGCAATGCTTATATCCATCCATCTATCTATCATGTATCCATCCATCCATTCATCCATCATCCATCCATCCATCCACCTATCATGTCTACCATTTATATCCATCGATCTATCTCTCCATCCATTCATCCATGTATCATCTATCTATCCATCCATCCATCTACCCACCCATCCATCTATCTATCATCTCTCCATCCACCCATCCACCATCTATCTATCCCTCTATCATATATCTATCCAACCATCCATCCATCCATCCATCCATCATCTGTCCATCCATCCAACCATCCATCCATCCATCCATCCATC
>NC_081575.1:122687474-122730020 GCF_022355385.1 Mustela nigripes | reverse complement strand
TCCTACCATCCATCCATCCATCCATCCATCCACCTATCATATCTACCATCTATATCTATAAATCTATCTCTCCATCCATTCACCCATGTATCATTTATCTATCCATCGATCCATCCATCCACCCATCATCTATCTGTCCATCCATCCATCCATCCAACCATCCAACTATCCGACCATCCAAATATCCATCCATCCATCCATCCGTCCACCTGTCCACCTATCCATTTATCTATTATCTATCTATCCAACCATCCATCATCTCTCTTTCCACCATCTATTGATGTATACATCTATCATCTATCAATCTTTTCATCCATCTACCTATCCTATCTACCCATCTGTCATCTATCAATCCATCCATCCATCCATCCATCCATCTGTTGTATCTACCATCTATGTCTATCTATCCAACCATCCATCCATCTGTCCACCCATCTACTATCTATCTGTCTCCTCATCTACCTTCTAAGCACTTCTTCTATCATGTACTGTTCTAGGAGTGTGACACTGAATCTTGCATACAGGCTGTCTCCGTGCCATGATATCTCCACCTATAAATGCAGCTAGTGATGGTCACCCTCCTCAGAGCTGTGCATTGAGGCCTAAAGGTGCAGTATTTATAAGACACGTTTAGACCAGAATACAGAAGCTACTTTTGAAAGTTTGTGATAGGGGACACCTTGGTGGCTCAGTGGGTTAAATAAAGCCTCTGCCTCTGGCTCAGGTCATGATCCCAGGGTCCTGGGACTGAGCCCTGCATCGGGCTCTCTGCTCAGTGGGGAGCCTGCTTCCTCCTCTCTCTCTCTCTGCCTGCCTCTCTGCCTACTAGTGATCTGTCTGTCAAATAAATAAATAAATAAATAAATAATTTTTAAAAAGGAATAAAAAAAAAAAGAAAGTTTGTGATAGAATCTAAGATGCGAAAACGCACCATGATGTATCCCTACTCTCCCTTTGCTGTTTTGAAAACCTAACTGGAGTCAGTGGAGAATTTTTTTAACCTTTTAATTTTTGAATTATCCAGGTAGAAAAAATATTTGACTTAATTAAGTCCCCTTAATTATATATGTATGTTTGGTGGCGGTTGAGCTCTGGTGAAATATCCTTTTGCTAAATAAGTATGTGCCAGCTGCCCTGTTAGGTTATGCTTACCTATAAAGATAATTGACAGACTTGAGCAGTGCCCCCACCATGGTACTTAATAAATGTTTAATTATAATAATGAGTGCAGTCACTAGGAACTGTGACAGGAGCCTGGACGCACAGGACGACTGTCCCTAAATGCTGGAGCTTGAGAGACAACTTGTTTCCAGTAAGTAAAATACGTTAAGTTCATGTAATTCAATAGAAAATATGGGGAGTTAATGTAATTCCAGTTCGGTGTGCTTGAATTTTTAATGCTTAGCAAGGTGGAGAATGAAGCGTCAAGGGTAGATTACTTGTAATGTATCTTCCATGCACTTTCTAGGATTTTTTATAAATGGGATCAGGAGGTAGGTATCCTATACTGTTTTGTGTGGCTTTTCTCACTCAGCATACTCAATTTGGAGATGCCTCAAGGTTGTTGACTGTATTATCCATAGTGAAATCCTTATGATTGCTGGGTGGTATTCTCTTGGATTTGGGACGTCCAGACTTGATTTATCCCTTCACTTGTGAGCAGACACTTGCAAAATGTGGATTTTATGTGTTTAAGGGTATTTCTGTTATTCCTAGGAAGACAAGTAAGTGGGCTCATCAAAGGTCATGGAGGTGGGTGACCTTTGCTTGGTAGTAAAATGACATAAAGTCTATACAAGTAAGTTTACTCTAAAATCTATCTTCCTTCCTTTCTTCCTTCTTTCTTTCCTTCCTTCCTTCCTTTCTCTCTCCCTTTCTCTCTTCCTTCCTCCCTTCCTTTCTCTCTTCTGCTCCTTCCTTCCTTCCTTCCTTCCTCTGTTTCTTTCATTCTGCTATCTGTTATAATCGCTGAATGGGAGAATGCAGCGCGCACCATTACAGTGACTCAGTGAATACCAAAATATTGAAAATCACAAGCTGACACAGGGCATAACAGTTGCAGATTTAGAAACCAGGTTTCTGGGGGCGCCTGGGTGGCTCAGTGGGTTAAAGCCTCTCTGGGTCCTGGGATCGAGCCCCGCATCAGGCTCTCTGCTCAGCGGGGAGCCTGCTTCCTCCTCTCTCTCTGCCTGCCTCTCTGCCTACTTGTGATCTCTCTCTGTCAAATAAATAAATAAAATCTTAAAAAAAAAGAAACCAGGTTTCTGGTCTCTGAATTTACTTCATAATGGTTGCCATTTAATGTTTTACTAGTGGACTTTTCCTTAGTGGAAAGCATATAATGGAGAGATGGGTTTATCTCATCCAGCAGAAAATGTGGGTTTATATGAACTGTTAGGAGGAAAAAAGAGTATGTTTCTAATAACAGATATTTAAATTTTTTTCATGCTGTTGAGTATTCTCTTTTATATTTTATAATAATGATGTTGCAAGAGTCATTGAATAGGGGCGCCTGGGTGGCTCAGTCAGTTAAGCATCTGCCTTCAACTCAGGACACAATCTCAGGGTCTGGGATTGAGCCCTATGTCCAGCTTCCTGCTCAACAGGGAGTCTCCTTCTCCCTCTGCCTCTACCCCTCGTCTTTGCTCATGCTCTCTCTTGAGGTCTCTAATAAATAAATAAATATTAAAATAATAATACATAAGTAATATTTAATAAATATTGAATATTTAATATTCAATTTAAGTGATTTAATTTAATATTAATTAAATTTAATATTAAATTTAAGTAATTTAATTTAATATTAAATATTGAATCTCAGTCAATTTGGAGGAAGTTTGGGGAAATATGTGGATCTTTTTAGAAGTCTCTTAAGTGAAGAACCACAAGTCAACATATTAAATTCTTTCCAGCAGGAATTGTTAAAATAAAGCAAGGAGAAAATTGTTACATTCAATTTTTATTAATATATTTAAATTAGGGGGAGGGAAGAAAATCACAGAGATTCTATTCTAAATTAACAACCTGGATGAGAAAATCAGAATCTTGCATGATGAGTAAACAACATTTGAAATCATCCAAGAATGAGTTCCTACTGGTTCAGCGGAGCTGAGTGGAGCTCCACTCCACTCGGCGGAGCTCACCATGGAGACAGGATGATTTCATGCCCCAGGGGACACTTGGCGATGTGTAGAAATAATTGGGGTTGTTGTATCTGGGGAGGGGGTGCTCCTGGCACATGGTCCGTGGAGACCAGAGATGCTGCTCCTCACCTGACAGTGTCCAAGATGTCCCATCCCAGAGAACCATTCAGCTCCAGACACCCACAGTGCCGCAACTGAGAGAACCCGACCTGGATTTGACCGATTTCCCAACTCTGCCTCTTCTCTGCTCTTGTTAAAGACACACATGGGAATTTCTGTCTTTAGGCATCTCCCCTGCTTTAGCTGTGTTGACTGGCCCAGCTGCAGATGTTGGTTCTGAACACACAGCAAAGAAAGGAAGGAGATGCTCAGTTGAAAATTATGATGAACTATTTGCTCCATTTCAAGTATGGTAGGCTGAATTTTGTCCAGTTCTTCCTGGGTCGCAATCATGTCTTTGAGTTGCTCACCTACCTATGGATTACCGCCACGAAGATAACATGCCGGTGCTTCGCAGGGCATCAAGCCACCATCATGGGTCCACTCTGTAAGTCGACTGTGGCTTTGGTTCTATAATTTCGTGATTTTCCAGGTGTGTAAGGGAAAGAAGGAACTTTTTGGAAGAACATATGGGCACTTCTGAGACTGGTCTCTGTGGCTAGAAGATTTTTGTTAGTGAATATTAATAGGGAGAATGTTTTAATTAGTGGAGAGGCTGCATTTGGCTTTATTAGTTAGCCCTAAGCTATACCTTAACCCCTAGAACCTCCTGGATCCACAGAAGAGTGGGAGTAATCATAGTATTACTGTCCTTCCTCCAAAGCTTGAGGAGATAACATCCAGGTAGCATCGCGGTGTCCTTGGATGAAAGGTCCCATAAAAGTAATTACTGTTTTGATTTCAGCTGTGGTTGAGGAATGCCTCCCCGAATTATACAGCTTTACCATCAAAGAACCCCAAAAGATCAGTGAGTGCATCTTCCTTACTTTACAGGAGATAGCATAGATTTCTGCACCGTGAGTATATTTATCCCTTCCTCTTCAGCCTGATTTCAGATGGCTTCCTCCTGATTCTGTGGAAAAGCAAGGTTGCAATCAACAACCTTACCCCTGCCTTTTGCCTGCTGCCTCTGGAGTGAGAAGAATGGCACACCATGGTGTGCCATTGCTTATGATTTCTCAAAAATTTAATATTGAGTGGCAGCATCCCCTCACAAAACTTCCACTAGCTAAGCATGCAGGTAATTTTCTTGGAATCTTTCTTAAAAGTGTATTTGTTTTCTGGGGCTGCTGTAACAAATGACCACAGACTGAGGGCTTACAGCAACATAAGTGTAACCTCCCCCAGTTTTGGAGACCAGAGTCTGAGATCTAGGTGGGGAAGGGCTGCTGAGATCCAGGTGGGGCAGGGCTGTGCGCTCTCCTGAACCTCCATGGGAGGGTCCTTCCTGCCTCCTCCAGCTTCTGGGGCTCCAGGCGTCCCTGGGTTTATGGCCACACCCTTCCATCTCTGGCTTTGTCCTCACATGGCTTCTTCTCTGTTTGTTTCTCCTCTTCTGTCTCTTACAAGGACACCTTACTTGGATTTAGGGCCACCTTCATCCTCAATGGTGTCATCTCCAGATCCTTTACTTCATCACATCTGGAAATACCCTATTTGCACATAATACCCTTATATTTGCATATAAGGCACCATCTCCAGTTTCTTCCGTGTAACTACCTGAGAAACTCTCTCTCACTAAAGTGTCCATGACTGATATGTTTTGCTATTTCTGGGTCATTGGGAGGTAACCTCTAAAGGTGAAAACATGAAAATCAGGAATTTTAAAGGCTTTTTTTTTCAGGTTTGTTGAGATGGAATTGACACAGAACATGGTAAATTTAAGACCTACAATGTGATGATTTGCTGTCAGTATGTATTACAAAGTGATTACCAAAAATCCGCTAACTAACACATCAGTCACTCACATAGTTGCATTTCCCCCCCCATCATTTTGGAAGGTCCATACCACCAACCAAGAGCACTGGTTTTGGGGTTTTGCTTCATTTGGGTTTGGTTTTGGACTCTCATTCTCCCTATGAAAGAATATAGACCGCAGACATCTGCATTTGCATTTTTATCCATTTGAGGATGTAATTCTTTTGTTGGCCTATGTATTTCCTGCCTTTTCAGTTAATAACATGACCTTATAGAATAGGATTTTGAGCAGTGCTTCTTGATTAGGTCCATAACTTCGAACATCTCTTCAAAGATAGCTGGGAAATAAAACCAATTTGGAAAACCACATTGATCTATGATACCAGTCTCTTGTATTTGTCCATCTCCAGAAGCCCAAATATGCATCACTGGTTTGCCCACCTTGAAAAAACTCCTCTGTTAAAATCTGGGTGTGGGGAGGAAGGGGAGAAATGGGTTGTGCAGAACGGTGTAGAGGAGCTTCCTGGGTAGACACGTTCTCCTTGATTTGATATGTATAATTCTTTGAGACAGTAGGAGCTCTGTTGTAACTCTGATTTCCATCTACTTTATAAATAGCTTTTATTTCTTGCTGGTTAGAAAGATCTTTGCACGTGACTAGGACCATCCATGGTGAGTTTACCAATCTTGGGTTGGAGAGATACATTCTTAGAAAATTGAGATGGATGTGGCTACAGGTGGTAAATTAAAGACAACAACAGCAACAACAACAACAACAACATTCTTGCATCTTTCATGCAACCCTTGGGAAATACTCGATGTCTTTGGTGAGCATGAACTAGAAATGCATTTTAGAAATTTCTGGAAATTTACAGGAATGCCATGTAATGTGTGAGGCAATGGGGCTGGAGAGAGGAAACATTAGAGTATGGCTTCTTGGGAGGTCACAATGGAAATCAGTTGGGTACACAAGTATTGATGGAGGTTTCTGTGGGGCAGAGGCAAAGGGAGGGTCAGCTTCACCAAGTGGCCCAGGAAAATCATCCCACCCAAGAGTCTTCCTGGAGGTCTAAGATGACAAGGGAGCCCTGGGAATTGGACACACACACACACACATGATTATAGGGAAGAGACCTTCTGAATGCCACACTTACAATTTACCAGCCTCTGTGAAAGTGTTCTAGGCTGTATGACCCCAGCTCCCTCTCCCATAAAACAAAAGAAGTGTCATAAAGCCTTCCAGGCAAGCAGGGTGAGGTATTTTAAGGATCCAAAAGGAACATTGGAGATGCCTTGGGGATGAAAAAGCCCTATAAACTCTAGGGTGGTGTCATTAATCGTTATTACATACCATTTGCCTTGTGGGGAGGTTCCTCAGCCTACCAAGTATCACCAACTTGCAGCCATTTGGGGATCTTCTGTGGGGAGAAGACAGGACTCTATCACTCTTTGGACTCTTATAAAAGGATCATAATTATAGCTGATAACATGCATTCTTACACTCAAAGAGTTGGGGCAACATCGCCATATGTCCATATTGTTCATCACTGTGTTTTTTTAAGGTAGACATTGCCTATCAACCTTGGGGAGGAAAATGTTCCTTGTAGCTGTGTACCATACATACCGTATGCCTGGTACACATAGTTACGGAATGCCTGCCCACTCGTCAGCGACTTATGTATTTCAGTGACTCTGCCATGAAGGGTTTTTGTTGTCAGATCCACATCATGTGTTGGAAATCTGCCATGACATCTACCCAGAAATGACTGGGTCGTGTTCTTTGTTAGATTCTCCCTGGGCAAACATGACTGGTTTGCAAATGAGCTGTGAAGGATTGAGACAGTGACCATATGAACAGTTTCCTTTGGATAGACCTCCTGGCAATGAGACAAAGGTCGGCTCTACAGTTCTTTTTTTTTTTCTTTTTCTTCCCTAGGGGAGCAGCACACGCAGTCATGAAGCAGCCATTCTCTAACTGGTGAGTAGGTGACCTTGTAAACCATCCTTTTTCTCTGTATCCCGGACAGAAGGGTTCTCTGTCCTGTGTTCCTTACCCTGGCTGATGTTTGGTCTACTGCATCAGCCCTAAACCTGCTACAGGGGCTGTGGGTTGCTGACGTCCCACAGGATGCTTTTCTGAGGAAGTGACGCTTACCTTACGAGTGACGGCATGTATGCAAATTCATCAGGTTGCCCAAGGTCCAAAGTCATAGGTCGTTGTAGGGATTTTAAGGATGCCCATGGATGAGCCAAGGCTGGGGAGTGGGTAGTGAGAGGAAAGCATGACGGAACAGCGTAGAACATCACTTGGTGCAGCTTGCCAATCATGGCGCAATGGGAAGCCATTGGACTTGGTTGGGGAGCGTTGCAACCAGATTGATAGGATAAGGTTGCTCAGGTTAGCTGCATTTTGGAGGGCACTCAAGTGGCCAAAATGGGACGGGCCAGGCCATTTGGGAAAGTTTTGAGGAATCCAACTGAGACACGCTTTGAGTTAGTTGGCTTGCCATGACGGTCCTGTAGGTGGATGCATGCAAATGGTTTTAAGATGCATTTTTTTGATGTAGAGTGAGCAGGGCTTGGAGGGGAATGGATCAGTTGGAATTTGGGGTTTTGGAACCACTTTTCTGCATGAGAAAATGATCCTCAACTGGGAACGATTTTGTTCAAAATCTTTTTGGAGCATATGATAGCATTTAATAGTTACAAATGCATGAGTCTACAGCCTAACACTTAGGAGCATATGCAAGTATGCCAATTTTCCTTTTTCAGATGTTAAAAGAATTCTCAATGTTATTTTAAATGCATATTTTAATGTATTAAGAAGTACAACTGAGCATCAAAAGAAAAAAAAAAGCCAGGCTCACTAACAATTTGCTCCTGATTTTCTACTTTATTTACATTTTTATTCAAATAAATACAATTACTAGGCCTCCCACTCAGGTTTAAACAGTATTTAAGGGTCTCATATCATGAAACAGTTGGGAAAGTTATAAGAATTTAAATATCACCAGGCATAGAAAATTAATGTGTATGTTATACCATGTTAACACGGAATAGGACTTTAAATAAACATTCTGGGGGCGCCTGGGTGGCTCAGTCAGTTTAGCGTCTGCTTTCGGCTCAGGTCATGATCTTGGGGTCCTGGGATCGAATCCTGCATGGAGCTCCCTGCTCCCCAGGGAATCTGCTTCTCCCTCTCCCTCTGCTTCTCTTCCTTGCTGTGTTCCCTCTCTCTTTCTCTGACTCAAATAAATAAATAAAGTCTTTAAAAATAAATAAAGAATAAACACGTAAAATAAAATAACTTCTGGTTTCCGAGGAAGGTAGGCCAGGGGTCCTGTGTGGCGGGCGTTGGTAAGAAATAGCACGACGGCGCCTTCTCAGCTGTCCGCAAGGCAGGCCCAGATTGACCGTGTGTGTTGCTTTTTTTCACATCCCCAAATGCTTCCAGGACCAGCCGGCTGTCGGTGTGCCTGTGCTGCTGGCTGGGGGGCCTGAGTGTGGCCTTTACCACGAGGAACTCCAGGCCCAACATCGTGCTGCTAATGGCTGACGACCTTGGGGTGGGGGACATTTGCTGCTACGGTAATAACACGGTGAGGTAAGGAAGCTGTCCCTGTCCCACTGTGGAGGGAGGGGTGTGCCCCGGGCCTTCGGGAGCAGCTGGACCCTAGCATGGGGCTGGCCAGCATTGACCATTCGCAGGCCCTCAGAAAAGCAGAGCTCAGCTTTTGCATCCTGCTTTCCCAGGTCTGGTGGCTGCTGTCCTGCTTTTGAGGGGAGATTCCCCTAACACGGCAGCTCCTCTGTAACCCACAGAAAGGTCACCGTTCCGGGGGCAGAGCCCATGCATAGGGTGGTACAGCCGTGCCTTCCATCCTCTTCCAGAACTTCTGTGTGCCCCCAAAATGCAACCCCATACCTAGTACCAGTTGCCTCTGCTCCTCAGCCCTCAGCCCTCAGCCCTCAGCTCCTAGCAATCACCAATGTGCTCTGTCGCTTGGGATTGGCTCATTCCAGAAATGCTACATCCTGAGCTGCTTCAGCAACACACATGGATTCCCTCCTGGTCCTGGAGCTGGGAGTGTGAGATCCAGGCAGGGATGAGGCTGGGGGTCTGAGATCCAGGCAGGGCCGAGGCTGGGAGTGTGAGATCCAGGTAGGGATGAGGCTGGGAGTGTGAGATCCAGGTAGGGATGAGGCTGGGGGTCTGAGATCCAGGTAGGGATGAGGCTGGGAGTGTGAGATCCAGGCAGGGCCGAGGCTGGGAGTGTGAGATCCAGGCAGGGCTGAGGCTGGGGGTTTGAGACCCAGGCAGGGCTGGGGCTGGGGGTCTGATATCTAGGCAGGGCTGAGGCCAATTCCTCCTGAACCCCTCTCCCTGGTGTGTAGACCCCATCTTCTCCTGTGCCCTTATGTGGCCATCGCTCTGTGTGTCCTCATCTCCTGTTATAAGGACCCACCTCTGACTTCAGTTTTAACTCCTTTCCCATTAGCGACCCCCAGCTCCAGAAACGGTCCCATTCTGAGGTCCCGAGGGATAGGACTCCTACTTATGAATTTTGGGGACCACCACTCAGCCCATAATACACATGATGTGCCCTTTGGTGTGTGGTTTCTTTCACCGAACATCGTGTTTTCAATGATGTGGTAGCGGGTGTCATTCCTTCCTTTCTGTCTGTATTGGATAATGTCCCATGGCAGAGACGAATGGCATGAAATTTTTTCAGGGTCTTCCCTGAATTATTTCCGAAGCCTTCAGTGACCATGATCCATCTGCTGAATGCCCCTTGGTCCCCAGCCCCAGACAAATCTTATTCATGTGCAAATACACTGTGCCTCTTAGTCTGAGTTTAAATACTGCCCTTCCTGCTTGGAATGTGGTTCACGGAATAGTCCTGTATTTTAAGTATATTTTTGGACTTGGAAAGGAGCCAGTCTTCTTGGAGGCACTGAAGGTCTGCATGAGCCCACGTGTTTCCTTGTTTAATTTCCGCGAGCAAGTGATGGGTAAGGCGGGAGACATCGCTTGAGACTCTGGTACTGTTACTCTCAACCACACACTGAGTGTACCTGCACCCAACATCAGGCTGCACAGGTCTCCTTGACACAGATAGTGAGAATGTTGTGGGCGGATGTACAAATCTGTCCCCTATCGCACTGCTGGGGGCTTATGAGACTAGGATGTCATTCACATGCTGTTAAGATCACGATACCTTAGCCGACGAACAACGTGGGCAGTAAACGAAACCCCCAAAATGTCCGCATTTGGTTATTAAAAAGAAAGACACATTTTTACTACCAGAAATACAGTAAAATTTTATGAACCCAAGTCACCCGTTCACTTCAGGAATATATTATGAGCAAACGGACTAACGTTAGCATTGAAACGCCTATGAGCTCAGACTGACTAGGGTTTAATTATACCTGCGGACCTCGATTAGTCTGCAATTGTTTTGCCTGAAGATACATCATTTTAAAGTCTACTTTCCATCTCCTTGGGGCCGTCGGGCAGGCATGCAAACAGGTCAACAGACTGATGTTTAAGAGGCATGTATTTCAGGTCTACTGGAAAGACAGTCCACTGGACTCAAAGCAGGATGGCTTTCAATGTTCTTTGTCTCGTTGAGAAGTAGAGACCCACGTGCTGAATCCTCTCTCTGTCCGCAGCACACCCAATATTGACCGCCTGGCAAGCGAGGGCGTGAGGCTCACCCAGCACCTGGCAGCTGCCTCCGTATGCACCCCGAGTCGGGCTGCCTTCCTGACCGGCCGGTACCCCGTCCGAACAGGTGGGGCAGGGCTATGTGAGGATGATGTTGTCTTTATGCCATGCTTTCTTCTCCTAGGTCTTGGGAGGAACAAGGAAAAGAAGGAGCCTCATACATATTCTCTGTCTCACATACACGCACAACATGACGTTGTAGCATCAACACTACAAATATCAATTTTTATACTCAGCTGCAGCATTTTGAACTTTTTATGATGTAGAAGTTACCAATATTCCCAATCCGTAAGTGTCTAAGTTTCTACCCAAGCATAGTGATGCCTACATCAAGTATAGAGATATATAGAGAGTATACATCAAGTATAGAGATGCAACATTTTCAACATTTTATGATGTAGAAGTTATCAATATTCCCAATCCCTAAGTTTCTACCCAAGTATAGAGATGCCTACAGAGGACCTCAAACTCAGAGAAGGGTCTGGAGGAGACATAGGTTTCTCCTCATGCAAGAAGATGAGATCAAAGTTCTGCTCCATCAAATTTGTATACACACACTAACATCTATACATATATTTATAATTAATTAAAAGATGTAACCACTTTTCTTGAAAATGATAAAAAGGCTTTTGTCTTTTAGGATTTGGCAAAAGGCATCTTTTTAATGTACTTATTTATGCTGAGAACAGAAAAACGAGAAGCAGATAGGATCACAATGCTATTTTAACATATTTTGATTTTTTTATTGATTGTGCATGTTTGTGTGATTCCTTTCATGTATAGGTTTATTCTTTTTTTTTTAAAAAACACTTTATTTATTTATTTGGCAGACATCACAAGTAGGCAGAGAAATAGGCAGAGAGAGAGGAGGAAGCAGGCTCCCTGCTGAGCAGATAGCCCGATACAGGGCTCGATCCCACAATGCAAGGACTAGTTCAGTGAGCACAGGAAGCTCACAGGGGCCTCTCCAGAATTCCAGGAAAGTCCTCCAGAATGATGTTGCTTGAAATGTGAAGAGTTAGGAGGGAGGGTGTGCTCAGCAGAGGAAGGGGCATGCACAGACAATGCAGTCAGGCATGAATGCAAAAGGTCAATGAGGCAGCCACAGCAATAATCAGTTGTCTCAGATTAGCAAACATAGTGTAAGCTCTACCCCAGATTTAGATTTAAATAGAAGGTGAGGGACGGGCAGTAATGAGGTTTGACTATGGGACAGAAATAGGTTGGAAGGGTTCTTCAGAAGGTCGTGGGATGGTGGACAGCATTTGGCTGGTGGACATCCAAGCACAGACCAGCTGAATCTCTGCTCAAAAGCTATGGCATGGGAGATAACTATTCAAAGTCTTTACTGGGGTAGAGTTATCAGGACTTGACATGGGACTGGACAGAAGAAGCTGAGTGAGAGGGAGGATCCCAAAGGAATTCATGCATTGGATGGCCAGGGGTATCATGACCTCCTTTGTTGAAGCACATTTAAAGTACAAAGACCACAGACTCTCTGTTGGTCATGTTGTGATTTGGGTTCCTAAGTATAGCAACGTCTAGATAGGACCTCAGCTTCAAAGGAGGGTCTGGAGGAGATGTGGGTTTCTCACCAGGTAGAGACATGGCATCAAAGTTCATAACTGAGGTTCAAAGATATCATCCAGAGTCACATACACAGTTACATTTGAATTTTAAATCATCAATGACTAGATTTTTAGTATAAGTATGCCCCATGCAACATGTGGTGCTTATACTAAGACACCATTCATTGTTCATATGAAATGCCAGCGTGACCTGGTTATCGTGTGTGAGCTGGTGACCCTGATCCACAGAGCATGTGCCTTTGACAGATGTGAGAACAAGCTAAGTAGAAACAAAAAAGTGAGGGAACATTCTCAAAAGAAAAGAATGGTGGAGGCTCAGTAGAAGACATTTCAAGGAGAGCAGGATGAATCCTGGCGTTTATCGTGAGGGTCACGAAAGAGGGACGGTGAGACTCACAGGGTGCCTCTTCTCTGACTTCAGGAATGGCATCTTCCTTCAACCTGAACCGAGGGCTCACCTGGCTTGGAGGCTCGGGTGGTCTGCCCACCAATGAGACGACCTTTGCCAAGTTGCTGCAGCATCGCGGCTACCGCACGGGACTCATAGGTATGGCCCGCAGGACTCTGAACTCGGAAGCATGTTCATGCACTTCCCTTTTTTGTGTGATTTAATCTTCCTGGGATGTCAGCTGGACCCATGCCAGCTTCCCTCTTGTTGAAAGGAGACACGTGGGGTAGGGATTCAATGCATGATTTTCCGGGACCTTTGGTATATTGAGCAGAGTATGGGAAGAATCATGGGAACCAAAAGCAAATGGGCTTGTCCATCGCTATCACCAAAATGGAATATTCTGTAGGGGGGCAGGCCAGGGGGTTTACTGTTTTCGTAACATCATTACCAGCAGAGAAGTGAGTGCATTTTTATTTATTTTTATATTTCTAAAGATTTATTTATTTTAGAGTGAGAGAGAGCAACGAGCAAAGGGGTTTCTACTGCCCTCTTTGAGTTGGAAAGATGCAGGGTGTAGAGAAAGCAGTGTTGGTGAGTTATGATAACCTTCTGAGCATCCTCAGGGCCGTGACTGGGGTACCAAGAAGATGCCCCCACAGCAAGACAGTGCAAGTCATACTTCGCTTTTGCTAAGCAAAGCCCACGTTCTAGAAACAGGTGGACGTATAGGCTGCCATTTTGTTTTTCCCACAGGCAAGTGGCACCTGGGTTTGAGCTGCGCCTCTCGGGACGATCACTGCTACCACCCTCTCAACCATGGGTTCGACTACTTCTACGGGTTGCCCTTTGGCCTCCTCAATGACTGTCAGACGTCCAAGACCGCAGAGCTTCACCGCTGGCTACGGATCAAACTCTGGATCTCCACAGCGGTGCTCGGTCTGGTGCCCCTCCTGCTGCTCATCCCCAAGTTTGCCCACTGGTTCTCCGTTCCATGGAAGGTCATCATCGCCTTTGCTCTTCTTGCCTTTGTGTTTTTCATTGTCTGGTACTCCAGTTATGGGTTTACTCGACGTTGGAACTGCATTCTTATGAGAAACCATGAAATCATCCAGCAGCCAATGAGGGAAGACAGAGTGGGTTCCCTCATGCTCAAGGAGGCTCTTGCCTTTATTGACAGGTATGGAGCCCTTTGTGGTCCGATTCCATGCATGGGAATCTTGCTTGTATTTCAGAGAAGTTGGTTCATCTTGGGGTTACAGACCTTTGTGTATCTGTGTGTGATATTTTCATATAGTAGAATCTCTCCTGGGGATAAAACTGAGCATTGCATTTCCTGCAAATTATAAACACTGAAAGGGTAAAGAAATATATCTTGCTCACTCTTTTTTATCAACACTGGAATCCCTATACTTTGGTCCATATCACTTCAATATGGATTGGGATCTAAATGGATTCAACCTTTGGGATTGATGTTGATTTAGTGTGCTTTAGCAGCAGCTGGAAAATCCTTTTGTGTGCATGAATGATGAGGGAGTCATTTTATGTATAGATACTTAATTTAAAGTTTTATATGTTCAATACAAACCATGTGGGCATGAAGGTAATTGTCTCCCAATTTGCATGCTGGCTCCCTTCTAGGTTCCTAGCCAGAAGCAGATTGAGTTGTGGGTGTGGATGCTCTTTGAGATGGTGTGTATGGGTTTCAGGGGAGTGGATGTAAGAGGAAAATGTATAATGCTGTGGGGTTAATGTGTCCAACAGTGGGATCCCATCTACTCATACACTTTCAGTCTTTGTTCTAACACAGTGGTCACAACGTAGTCACTCAGCTGTGGTTGTCACTCCCGTGGCTGTCTGTGACAGAACACATCCAATCTCTATGCCCTTCCCCCTTTATAATGCCCAGTTCTAAAAGTGTGTGAGGAGGAGTCTTAAGTGACCCCATTGGATACTGATGTGCAGAACACAACAGACAAGATGTATGAGCACCTTAGATCCTTCTATCTGGCTACCTGTGATTCTGCGTAAGCAGCCTCATAGCCCAAAGTTAATGCCAAAGCTCCAGCCATCACATTTATGTCCCAGACAGCATAGAAGAAGAGGAGGAGAAAGGAATGAAGAAGTCTTTCTTCAGAAGACAGATTGCACTCACTATTTTGTTGCTAATGCAAACGTCCCAATATTCTTTATTCCTACTCATGGCCTCTCCATGGATATTCTGCTGTGCTCTTTGTTAATCTTGTCAGGGGTATTGGTCACGTAGGGACATAGACAACCTCTGTCAACTGTTGTGAGATCTTTCAGCTGATGTGGAATCCTAGTCCTGGAGAAAACGCCTTTGTGGGTGACGATAACTCAGTTCCCGTTCCATCCCTTAGGTACAAACGCAGTCCATTCCTCCTGTTTGTGTCCTTCCTCCATGTCCACACTCCACTGATCACCAAGGAGAAGTTTGTGGGGCACAGTAAATACGGACTCTATGGAGATAATGTCGAAGAAATGGATTGGATGGTGGGTAAGTGTCCAGAAACACGATCTTAGGCATCTGATGCCCGGGCTAGAGAAATTGAATGCCTACCGATTGCCTCAAACAACGGACAGCCCCGTGTGGATCTTGGGCACTCGGTGAATATCTGTTCCCAGGAACGGAATCAAAGTCTGGCTGTCAGTGCAGCAAAATCAGTGAGTATTCCCTGCCTGAAAACAGTTGCTACTATAAATATGGGATTTTCCTATCTTTAAAATAAAGACTGTTCAACACGGTAATAAAAGACTGCCTTTCCCCATCATTCTGATAGATAGGGAAGGAAATGTGTTTTTCTCCTTAGCTCATTTTTACGGGAAAGGCTTAGAAATGTGGAGGGGATTTACCTTAACTGAAGTCATTGGTTTCAAAGTCATAAGGCTCAATGTGGAAACAAACACAACGGGTCATAAATGAGGAGGAAACACCATATGCGTATCAGTAAAACAACGAATCGTGCTTTCCAAATAGCCTTTCCCATCAATTGCGCAGGACGGAGTATTTCTTCATCTCAAAAAGTGTAAGGAAGTATTTTTTTTTGCTACTTTCTGGAAAGTGTTCTCTGCAGAACCACCTAGACTAATAGTCACAGAATTGAAAATTTTTAAAGTTTTTCAAATATAAAAATGTCACTTTTATATATCCTAGGTGTATATAAACATGTGTTTCATATCTATTAATATTAAATCAATTAAGTATATGATTGATTTAAATTAATATTTAAAATGTATCCATGCACGTTAAATATTAATGCTCATATACATATACATAAACATATACTGTTCATATGTGTGTATGTGCATGCTACTATATATATATATTTTTTTTTAAATTCCCTGGCAGATACAAACATTGAAACCTGCTACAGTAAAAACATTTCTAACATTGTAACTTCAGTAAAGTTGGAAGATTTTGATTTCTTTTCCTGGATGTTTGTTACGGTCCAGGATAATCTGCTTTGGAAACAAGGCATTCTGGTCCATTCGTATCTAGAGTCACAGAGCTGTTTGATGCAAATAGACTTTCTGTCCCTTTTTAAATGCAGAATTTGCCACAAACAGCTAATTACATTTATTCTGTACTCTGTGTAAATACACAGGTGCTCTGTAAGTACTATTAATTGCATTTAGTAATATTTTTAATTGCATTCCCGGGCTAATCCTGTTTATATGGGAGAAATGAAAAATAGATATTTCTCTGCATGACGTCTTCCCAAAACACTGCATTTTTCCCCTTGCATGGCTTATGAAAATTCTATTAAAATCAGATGCAGATCAAAAATCAGAGAGACGTCTTGTGTGTGTGTGTGTGTGTGTTTCTAGTTGGTAATATGATGATTACACTTAAATCATTTCCTAAATTAATAACTTTCTCAAGAAGAAGCCGTAACTGTGGTGTCCTCAGAATGACACACAAAGCAGATCTTCTGAAAGCTCCAAGTGTCCAGGAATATTTTAAATCCTCTATTGGAGAGAACCTGTACTTTAAAAACATATTTTAGCAGGTTTTTATTCTTGCTTTCTTTTCTTGTATTTTTGTCTTGTAAAAGATTTTATGGCTATTCTGTTGCCGTATGCACATACGTGTACACGCACACTTCTATATGTTTTACACATTACATACACAGAAGTTTACATGTATGTATTTACAAGAAATGAAAGGATTCACGTGTATTTTATTTACTTGGTATAAGTTACAGATAACCTTTATGCTAAAGACGATAGCCAACTCGAATGAATGAGAACTGATACTGTACATGTAAATTATTCTCTTACCAAAAAGCCATTATAATCTTTTTCTTAGGAAATCTGGGCTTTAAAGTAGGTTAATTTCTGGCTGCAACGTTTCTAAAAAATGGCCAGTGTGGCTTCCAAAACAAGTCACTTTTAAACAAGGAAATAGAAAATATGAGGAGTTAATGCTTAAACCCGTTTTCTTTGCAGCCGGCCGCGTTGTCTTTCCATGTTTGAATGGGGCAAGATTGTGGGTGGGGGGGAGTCACACTGGATAGTAGGACTGTGGTGTGACCATACAGAGCCCAGGGTGGATGTCCAGCGGGAACTGGAAATTAAGTCAGCATAGTTTGGGATGTGGCTAGATCAGCTTTCTACTTGTTTTGTTCAAAGGCCGTTTGTTCCCAGGATGCCTGAGTGGCTCCATATGTTAAGCATCTGCCTTTGGCTCAGGTAGTGTTTCCAGGGTCCCGGGATTGGAGCCCCGTGTCCTGCTCAGGGGGGAGCCTGCTTCTCCCTTCCCTGTGGCTCCCCCTGCTTCTGCTGTCTCTCTCTCTGTGACAAATAAATAAGCGTAATATTTAGAGGGAAAAATAAATATATAAATATTTAAAGGGAAAAACAAAAAGCCCTTTGTCCCCTTCAGAGATTATTCACACATCACCATGACGCTGGCGGAGGGTAGTGAAGGACTCATTATGGTCCCATGCGTAAGGAGGAGAATAACCTGCAGGTCAGGAGCAACCCTCAGAGAGGGTGTGGGGTTACTGCCTCCTTTACGAGGCGGGGCTCATGCTCTCCAGGGCAAGGGTATGAACCTGGGGCTTTATTCCTGGACATGTCAGTTTTTAAAGCGTCTTCTCTGTTTTATTAGTGTTTGTGAGTTTCTTTGAACCAACAGGCCTAAGACATGATGGTTACTTGGATTTTGAGTGATGATCTTGTTGTATACTTCATACTAGTTCATAGTTTCTCATATATTGTATGTGTATACATAGGGATGCATATAATATATAATATGTATATGTTTTCCTATGTCATTCAAAAAATATATTTTCTTATATATTATATAATATATATTTCCTATGTGTAGTATATATTTTATTTTATATTCATATATTTATATATATTTTATATATATTATATTTCTTAAGTATTATGTAAGAAAATATTAAAACTAAAACTAAAATGGTGTATTAAATGTTATATAATAAAATTACATATTACATAATAAAATATTATTGGTGTTATATAATAAGTAACCATTATATAATACTATTAGATAACATATAATCATCAAATATTATACAATATTTTAGTAGATTATTTATATTATGTAATAGATTATATTTATTTATGTATGTATATCTCTATATATTTATATATAATATATTTATACATTGAATATACTATTTTAAGGTATTATTAATTATAACTTTTATGGTTATAAATATTTCATTATATCTACATATCATATATTACATATTTGCACATCATATATTACATATTACCATATAATATTCATAATATAGGAAGTATATAGGATTATAATACATAAATTATATGTTTACATACAAATAATATACTTATCATATATTATAGTATAGATTATGCATTATAATTTATTATTTAAAATATAATATCTAAACATCTTATATATTTTTATATTTTAAATATAATTGTGTTTATTATTATATTATTAGACATAATTTATATCACGTATTTTCTATTTATTATGTATTTATACTGAATATATGCTTTAACCTACATATATAAATTATATAATGTAAAATATATAACAAATAATTTTACCCATCTAAAGCTCAATTGTTATTGTACAGTCTGTAGTATATGCATTCTATGGCATATAGTATATATATATTTGTGTCTCTACTATATAGTATACTTAAATATATTACATATATATTAGACTACAGCATCAAAATTTATTGTCTATTATGATAGCCTATACCATAAAATAACCCTTAATTATACTGTTAATGCTAACCCATGCCCAATAATGACATCATGCACTGACAGTGGCTCATGGTGAAAGGTGAGAGTTTCTTGTCCCCCCCCACCACCAGGTAGGATCCTGGAGACCCTGGACCGGGAGCTCCTGACCAACCACACGCTGGTGTACTTCACCTCTGATAACGGGGGTCGTCTGGAGGTACAGGAAGGCGAGGCCCAACTGGGGGGCTACAACGGCGTCTACAAAGGTGATGTGCAGAGACCCCATGTGTCTGAGTTTCATCCCTCCAGTGGCGTGTACTTTTCTGTGCCTGCACGTGCATTCATTTGCAGACTCGGTTTGGAGAATTTCGTGGGAGTTGTCCCCTCTTATGAAACCAGACGGAAAAAAGGTGCAAGTTTGGGGTGCTTCCTGAGAATTTAAGACCAAAGTGCCTGAAGTAATGAGAGCCTCCTGAGTGAAAATGCAGAGGGTCTCAATGACCATCTAAAGCAGGTCTCTGAGGCTTGGCACCCTGAGTGTTTGGGGCTGGATGACTCTTTGATGTGGGGTGTTCTGAGCTCTGTAAGTGTGTTGAGTTTGTTCCTGGTCATCACCCTAGAGTTGCCAGGAGCACCTACCTCTTCCCTTAAAATATGACAACCAAAACTGTTTCCAGACATTGCCGAGTGTCTCCCAGGCCCAAAGTCCTTTCTAGCTGAGAACCACTTCCACTAGAATAATACTGACCAGAGAACCCAAATCCAGGCTTTTAATGGAATGAAATCAATTATATTATCACTGCTTCAAACATGGTGAAATGATCAGGAAAGGAGGTGTTCATTTTGAGAGGGTGCCTTCCTCCTCACTGCGAGTGGATTCTTCTGACTTACTTGATGTACACCTGCTGGGTTATTCAGTAGCCCCACTGAGTTTGCCCTTGTGGATCAGCAAAGTAGATTAAACACATGAGTTTAAAAATGAATTTGGTGTTTGCTCCCTCCCTCTGACCGCCCCAACCCCAATCAAAAAAAGTAAAATGGTGTCAAACTTGTCATCATTACAAAAGTCAGAACTTTAGGGGTTCCTTGTACTTTATGAAACAATTTAGGATAGATAAGTAGATGAGGGATGGATGGATGGATGGATGGATAGAATAAAGAGATGATGAAATAGATAGATGCACAGATAGACTAAGGGATGGATGGATGGATGGATGGTTGGATGGATGATGGATGGTTGGATGGATGATGGATGGATGAATGGTTGGATGGTTGGATGGATGGTTGGATGGATGGATGGACGTGTGGATGGATGGTTGGATGGATGATGGATGGTTGGATGGATATATGGCTGTATGGTTGCAAAGATGTGATAGGTAAAATTAATAGGTAGCTAGATGATAGGTACATTGGTTGATCCATGGATAGATAGATAGATAGATAATTGATAGATAGATTGTAGGTAGATAGATACAATAGAAACATTGTATATTTTGATTGACAGCAACTGACTTCCTACATGTATTCATTCACCTTTTCTGGTGGGTCACGCCAGCTTGCTATAGACCTACTGTCAATTAGCGTAGACTAAATTGTTGACCAGCCTAGCAGCAAAGGTGTGTAATAAAATTAATATATGCCGTTATATTTGTATTGATTTTAGTAGTGACATTGACTCTGTGTGTGTGTGTGTGTGTGTGTGGTGGGAGGTTGTGTGTGCATAAAACCATCACTCTAAAAAGTGCCTTTGCAGACCTCTCAAAGAGGTACAGCAAAATTGTTGTGAGCCATTTTTATCTTTGGAACTGACCCCCAGCTCACCAGAAGGAGCTGAGTCCATTTAAAACACAAATTTTGGTGTCTGCATAGACGATTAGATTTGTTGTAGGTCCTAACACAGTTGCTGGCTATTAAATATGACTATGAAAATGTCAAGGTGGGTTTATGTTTGTTTTTTTTGTTTGTTGGTTTTTGGTATACAAACATAAATTCAGTGCAGGGACCTTGTTAAGTTTTCCAGGTAGAAGGGTGCTGCTGCTGAGCTAGGACAGCTTTGGACGCTGGCTAGCCTGCAGTCTTTGTCCTTAAATGTTTTCCCCCTTCATGTCTCCGCATTTCTGCATGCAGATACCCCATCTTGTCTTTCCGTTGTAATTCATACTGCCGGAGTAACCACCATGTAAAAGTTGTTCCATGAACATTTCATGTTTGTCCTACTTTGCAAGAGTTTCTTCCCACCCCACCCAGAGAATCTCATTGTCTGTATGTCTGTATGAACTTGACTATGTCATTTGGCTAAAGACTGTATATCTATTTTGCAAAGAACATCTTGGCCTCAGCATAGGGCCTAAAGCAAGGGTTCACTTATTTTGTGCTCTGAAACACCGGAAACATCCTTTATCTGAGATAGGATCTCAACACTTTCTCCACCTCTGGACCATTCACGTTTCTATGATGTCTCCATCTTCGTCACTGAATAAAGTTCAAATTCCTTATTTTCTCTCAAGGATCAGCATGATCCGGGTAGAACCTGTTTCCCCGGTCTTGCTTGGAGCCTCATTTACTTATCCATCTTTTAGAGCCCAATGTGATTCCAACGAAGACTGAAGATTTGCTAGCTTATGGAAAGTTCTCTTTTCTCACAATAGGGAAACTGTGTGGTCCTCATTGGCACCAAATAATGCACCATATTAGGACATCACTTGTTTTTATTTATGACAGCTGGGTTTGTCACCTGATGGCCACTTTCACAAGTTGAGGTTCAGCTTCTGGAATGCAAGAAATATACCTGAGGTACTCTGTATCTCTCTCCATGTGTGAATATAGCACATTAGCATGAATTTGGCAAATGGCAGAAAACGTTCCCTCTAGATGTAGTTCCCAACTGACTGGAGAAATACAGTTGACTTGGCTTCATCATTGACGTTCATCTTTGGTTTCAGGTGGCCAGGGGATGGGCGGCTGGGAAGGGGGCATTCGTGTCCCAGGAATATTCCGGTGGCCGACAGTCCTGGAGGCTGGGAAAGTGATTGATGAGCCAACGAGCCTAATGGACATTTACCCGACCCTGTCTTATATAGGTGGAGGGATCTTGCCCCAGGACAGGTATGGAAGCAGCTCCAGCCACTCACCTCTCCAATTGTCTTAGAGGTTGTGTAAGATTCACCTCTTTTTTGTTTGTTTTTTGTTATAAAATGAGGGAAGATATGTAATAAGTTTTTAAGTTTTTTTAGAGTCCTTTCTTCTTCTCCCCTTCCTTCCCCTCCTCCTCCTATTTTTCCTCTTCCTCTCCCCCTTCCTGTCATAACATGTATGACCAAATCATGCCTCTCTCACCACTTTATCTCTCCCTCTCTCCTAAGAATCATTGACGGCCGCAACCTAATGCCCCTTCTGGAAGGCAGGGTGTCTCACTCGGAGCACGAGTTCCTCTTCCACTACTGTGGGGTCTACCTGCACACAGCCAGGTGGCATCAGAAGGACTGTGAGTATGAAGATGGCAGACATGTGGGAACACGATAAAGACATACCCCGTTTCCTTTTCCTCTTGGGGGAAGTTGGGCCATGCACCCCGCACCCAGCCATGATGATTCTTTTTCCTTAAAGAAGTTAGTTAAGTAGCCATTGCCACGTGGTAGATTTTAGAGGTGTGTGTAAGCTCATGTGCATGAATACATCAGAGTGAGAAAGAGACAGAAAGAGAGAATATAAATATCCAGAACCAAGGACATGGAAATAATTAGCAACAAGGAATAAAGTCTGCAGTGTAACTCCCACAGCAGTGGCTGTCCCCTTCCAGTTAATCATCTCCTCCTTACCTTCAAATAACAATTAACAAGGAATATTCATTTCCTTACATCTGTAGACACTAGAATTCTTACTTCATGGGAGTTAGCTTAATTTGCAGAAAATATATGGATTTTTCTTCCATGTGACCCATCACTTGTGGTGTAATCCATTCTTTAGGTTAGTGTGGGTCAATCTCCCCATAAAACTAGAAGAAACCCACAAACCCACTGTGGTAGGATCCATTCTTTAGGTTACTGTGGATCAATCTCCCACATAAAACTAGAACAAACCCACAAAACCTCTTCCTTCTAGATTCTGTCACAGTTAGGGGCATGATCAATGGTAAGTAACAAAACAAAACAGCTCCCCTCAACAACAAAAATTTCCCAAATTTAACTATAAAACATCAAGCAAATAGAATTTTACTTATATTTTCATAATAAGGATTTCAGAAGTTGGAAGTGCTCAACACCGTGACCAGGATCTGGGTTCTTTCTCTATTTCTAGTTGGCCCTCTCTGGCATGCCCGTTTTCATTCTTATGCTCCTTCTAATGGTCTAATGGCAAAGTGGTTGCTGTTTCTCCAGCCATCACCTCTGCTCTCCATAGAGGAGAAAGACAGAAGAGCAAAGCGGGTAAAGGACTCAGTTAGGGGATTTAGCCTAATTTTATCAGAAAATCATAGCCTTTCTGCAAAACCCCTCTCACAGAATTCTGTTTAAGCCTCATGGATCAGAGGCTGGGAAACACTTATGATGTTTTCCATCTAAAACTGATTTCTGGAAATAGAACTATTAACCATTTATTCAGGAAGAAAGAACAGAAACAAGAAAGGAAGAGAGAAAGAGGGGCAGAGGGAGGAAGAAAAGAACAAAAAATGATGCATCCTGACAAATCACCTTGGTCAGTATCAGACCTGAAATTGGTATTTAGCCTTAGAAAATTTTCCACTTTGCCTATGCCAGCAGTTGGAGTTAGAATCTCCAGGATCAGGGCCACCAGGATGGTTCATTTGGTTAAGCATCTGCCTTTGGCTTGGGTCATGATTTCAGGGTCCTTGGATCGAGCCCCACATTGGGCTCCCTGCTGAGCAGGGAGTCTGCTTCTCCTTCAGCCTCTCCCCCCTGCTCAGGCTTCCTCTCTCTCTCTCTCTCTCTCTCTCAAATAAATAAATTAAATCTTAGAAAAATCAACTCAAAAAAGCTTATCAATTGTTGGCAAAAGTATTTGAGAAATATATTAATGGAAAGACTCCTAAAATGATTAATATAGCATTCCAACGGACTTCTGTTTTCCAGGTGCAACGGTGTGGAAGGTCCATTATGTGACTCCCAACTTCTCCCCAGATGGGGCTGGTGCCTGTTATGGAAGTGGCATCTGTTCATGCTCTGGAGATGTCACCTACCATGACCCTCCACTGCTCTTTGACATCTCCAGAGACCCTTCTGAGGCCCGGCCTCTTAACCCTGATAATGAAGTGTTATTTGACTCGGTGGTCAAGAAAGTTGAGGCAGCCATCAAAGAGCATCGCAGGACACTCACACCTGTCCCACAGCAGTTCTCAGTGTTCAACACCCTTTGGAAACCATGGTTGCAGCCCTGTTGTGGGACTTTCCCCTTTTGTGGATGTGACAAAGAATATGACATCCTCTCCACTGCTTGGTGAGCAGAAAGGGGACACTTGTTCCCCACCACCCACACACTGTTACAGAGGTCATGGGAACAACTCTCAGCTGACTCATTCATTCCATACGGGACAAATAATTATGCTTTCCACCATTTTTTTAAACCCTGAGATTTCAGTTCTTTCTTCAAGTCCTGTCCAGGAGCTCAATGTAGTGAAAGTGGACCTGGACACCAGTGGACCTGGAGTAAAGCATTTGTGGCTTCATGTTTTTATAAAGTTGTGTCATTGTTCAAGCAAGAAGATAGACCAAGGTGACCTTCTGGAGATTCTTATGGGTCTCTGGTTCTTAGAAGATGATTAGAAGTGGTAGGTCTGATAGTATTGTATTTATGTAGTTACGGTAGAAACTTCTACTTGCATATCCTCAACCCAGACATCTTATTTTTATCATCAGTGATGATAAATATTTTGTTTCAACCTGAAGCAGATGATGTACAGAACACTGGAAGTGATGTCCTACTCATTTCCACTCCTTGATTTCCTGCCTTTTCTTCTTTTCCTTCTCTTTCTGTCTTACAAAATTCCCACCTACAGGCCTTGGTTCTTCTTCTTAGTAACCTTTGATTGGGGAGGACTTGCTGTGTCTTGGTGTTTTCATGTGTAAAATGGGGGAAGCCAGAGTATTGGGTGGAGTAGCTGTGAACACTACATGCATTAATTCGCCTGAAATCACTATCTGTACAGTGAATACTCAATCAATGTTACTATAATGGATGTTGTAATTGTCTTCAATTGTAATTCATCATATTCCATGAAGTACAGAGTAGGAAGCATAGAGATGAGGCCGTATTTAAAATAGAGAAATATGGATGAAAATGTTTTTGATTGATGAAAGGCATTCAGGAAGCACACTTAGAAAACAATTCTAAACAGCATAAAAAAGAATAAATCCATTCCTTGGACAATCATGGGAAAACTGCAGATTACAAAAGACCAACAAAAGAACTTTAAATCAATCAGAGGGAAACATCAGATTTCCCATGAAGTAAAAAGAATTAAAACAAGAGGGCCCCAAGGAAGCCACAAGACAACAGAGTATTATCTCCTCCAACTGAGAAAAAAATTGTCAACCCAGAACTACCTACTCAAGTTCTTTGATAATGATGGTGAAAGTTTAAAAACATACATAGCTATTATTTTAGAGTTCTTTTTTTAAAAGATTTTATTTATTTATTTGACAGACAGAGATCACAAGTGCGCAGAGAGGCAGGCAGAGAGAGAGGGAGAAGCAGGCCTCCTGCTGAGCAGAGAGCCTGATGCGGGGCTCGATCCCAGGACCCTGAGATCATGAACTGAGCCAAAGGCAGAGGCTTTCTTTAACCCACTGAGCCACCCAGGTGCCCCTATTATTTTAGAGTTCTTATCCTTCCAAGTGTGCTTTCACGTATTTGGAAGTTCTCTGGTATTACAAGTTTTTAAACAATTGTTTCCCTGACGAATTAAACCTTTGATCCTTACATAATTTATCTCTTTGCATGTGTTAATGTTCTTTATCTTTGAGTCCAGTTAAGCTAAGATAAACATAGCCTTAGAGTTAAAACTTAATTAAATTAAAATTTCCTTAAAAATTTAAATTTTGTGTAGTATTTAAATGGTGTATATTTTCTCATCACTTTAACCAATGTGTGGCTTTATATTTAAACTGTTTCTCATTGTGTGTCCACTATTATCAAATAAAAAAAAGGCTAATTTAAAAAACAGAGTGCCTCTTTTCTAGACATCATATAATTGGGTGTTGCTTTTTTTTTTTTATCCCTTCTGATCACCTCTGGTATTAATTGGAATGTTTTGTCCATTAACATTTAATGTAATTATTATGATTGACCTTGGGTCTTCCAATCCTGTTTGCCACAACAATAGCTATGTTTCTGTCTTCTTTGTGTTACCTGTTTTTTTTTTTTTTTCTTTCAGTATTGTCTTTTATCTTTGGTCTTTTTTGCTATTCCTCTACATTTTTTAGTTATGGATCTAGAAATTATATATGTGTAGCTTATTGTGGTCTAATTACAATTAATATCCTATCACTTTCCATAAAATGGAAAACTTTGCTAGTCTCTACATTTATTTGTCAGCACTCCATCATTATGCTGTAGGAGTTGTATGTATTACAACTTCATGTGGTATATAGCCCCAGATAGTGTGATTACTTTGCTTTAAACCGGGTGTATATATATATATTTTTAATTTTTATTTATTTTTTAAATTTCTTTTCAGTCTTCCAGAATTCATTGTTTGCACCACAGCCAGTGCTCCAAGCAATCTGTGCCCTCCATAATACCCACCACCAGGCTCACCCAACCTCCCGCCCTGCCCCTCCAAAACCCTCAGATTGTTTTTCAGGGTCCATAGTCTCTCATGGTTCATCTCCCCTTCCAATTTCCCCCAACTCCCTTCTCCTCTCCATCTCCCTATGTCCTCCGTCTTATTCCTTATGCTCCACAAGTAAGTGAAACCATATGATAACTGACTCTCTCTGCTTGACTTATTTCACTCAGCATAATCTTTTCCAGTCCCATCTATGTTGATGCAAAAGTTGGGTATTCATCCTTTCTGATGGAGGCATCATACTCCATAGTGTATATGGACCACATCTTCTTTATCCATTTGTCCATTGAAGGGCATCTTGGTTCTTTCCACAGTTTGGCGACCGTGGCCATTGCTGTTATGAACATTGGGGCACAGATGGGCCTTCTTTTCACGACATCTGTATCTTTGGGGTAAATACCCAGTAGTGCTATTGCAGGGTCATAGGGAAGCTCTATTTTTAATTTCTTCAGGAATCTCCACACTTAAACCAGGCATACATCTTAAAGAAGTCAAGAGGAAAAAGTTGTCTTTTATGTTTAGCTCACTGTTGCCTATTGCTTCCGTTCTTTGTGTCTGGGGACTTGTGTCTTCATTGGTCATCATTACCTTTCAGACTAAGGATATTACATTAGTATTTTTCTTTTTTAACAATGCAGGTCTTTAGATGATGACTTCTCTTACCTTTTATATATTCCTTAACATCGATCTGAAAACATTATTCCATCTTCATTCCTGACGGGTACTTTTACAGGTTGCAGATTCACATGTTGTTTTCTCTTTGATTTTATCACTTTAAATATGTCAGTCCCTCAGTCTCCCTATTCTTCACAAGTATTTGTCAGTCATTGGAACTGATGTTCCCTTGGATCTCTTGTATTATTTTTCTTGGACTGCTTTCAAAATTTTCCTTCTGCATTTGGTTTTTAGCATTTTGTTTACGATGTGCATGAGATTTTTTTTTTTTTTCATACTTCTCCTACTTGGCTTTTGCTGAGCTTCCTGAATCTGTAAATTTATGGATTTCAGAAAATTTTGGAAATTTTCTATTTATTCAATACTGTTTCTCTTGTATTCTTGCTACCTTCTCCTATGTGAGTCTAATTTAGACTTTTAAAGATTTTATTTATTGATTTGACAGAGAGAGATCACAAGTAGGCAGAGAGGAAGGCAAGTTGGCAAGGAAAAGCAGGGTCCCTGCTGAGCAGAGAGCCCGATGCGGGGCTTGATCCCAGGATTCTGAGATCATGACCTGAGCTGAAGGCAGAGGCTTTAACCCGCTGAGCCACCCAGGCACCCCTAATTTAGACTTTCTGATATTGTTTTGTAAGACAAAAAAATTTTTTTCTCCCTGATCTGAAAATTGGATAATTTCTGCTCATCTGTTTTCAAGTCATTGAGTCTCTTCCCTTTGTGCCCTATTTAGTTCTGAAGCATTTACAGTGAATTTTTGTTTAACTTCTACATTTTGATTGTAGAATTTACATTTCACTCATATTTCATTGTTACTATGTCTTTGCTGAGATTTATTATTTGTTAGGAGCATATTTTCCTTTATCTCATTGAACATAAAGATTTCAGTTGGTTTCAAGTCCTTATCCAGGCCATCTTGGGGTTAGTTTCTGTTAATATTTTTATTTGTTGGTTTTATTTTTGAGAGTGGGTCACATGCTCCTGAGTCTCTACATGGAGTGATTTTGGACTCTGTCTTGAACATTTTGAATGTGATGCATGGGGATTCTGGTTTCTTTTATATTTACAAAAAGTGCTGATGTTTTTTTATTTATCAGGGAATTAACTTGGTTGGACTCAAATTGAAAGCCTTGGCTAGTAGGTAGCAGCTCAGAATCCCTGTTCTACCTGAATTTTCATGTCCAAGAGACGACCAAGGAGCCAACACTGATACAATCACATGAGGGTTTATTTAACAAGCTTAAGCTTGGGCCCAATTACACCTGGCACATTGGAGTAGGGACTTGGACCCGGAACTAGATTATGTCAGAGTTCTTACAGGCAGAGTAGGGGTGGACTCGGCAGTGGGTGAGGACAAAGGGGATTAAAGATGATGTAAGTCTCTAAGGATTTTTGGAAGCAAGGTCTCCAGGACCTTGAGGGGCTAGCTATTGTTGGGAGAAAGGTTATTTATTACCAGTAGTAAAAATCTTCTCCTGAGACCCTTTAGATGTGTATCAGTGGGCCATATGCTTGGAAATGATTCTCCACGCTATCTTGGAGGTTGAGAGATAAAGTTTCCTAAAGGAATTGTTAAAGTAGACTTACAGGATCCTGGTCAGACCTGTTGGGGTAGGGGGTCGATTAGGCTAGGATTGTCCTTAGCAAAACCTCAAGGTGAGGGCAGTTGAGTCCTCAGGGGAGAGCCACTCTGTCTGTTTCAAGGACTTGTCAGTAGGTAAGGAATTTTAATGATTTTCTTCTGCCTCTGTTTCCCACATCACTCCCCCCTGAACAATTTTTACCCTTAAATCTTTAAGGTTGTTGAAGGTGGAAGGTCTCATCTTCTGTAACTTCTTCCTGCTGAATAGGGGTGTAGAGTTGTCCCTACCTACTCGGGTCAACATTGATCAGTTGAGCAATGTGTAGGGGAGTTACAAAAGGCAGAGGCAGCTGAATCCAGAGCTGACAGTGAAGAAGTGGCTCTGCAAGTGGTAAGATCATCTGTCGTCGTGAACTCATTGCAGTAATGGAGTATTGGCACCAAGTAGAGAAACACTGAACAAGGCAACACATTACGATTAATAAGCATATAAGAATGAGAAGTCCAAAAGGGAGATTTTTGGCAATCACTGAGAGAGAGAGAGAGAAGGATCCTGTAGAGCCTCAATCTGGGTATTCATATCTGTAAATGTAGCCCAGTATTTAATCAGTTGGCCTCCATCATGCATTGGTAGCCTTTGTTTTCTAAGACAAATCTGGATCTGACATGAAGTCATTACAGTCAGGGAATGTCCCATAGTGAGCTTTGAGGCTCTTTTTACGAGGAGGGCTCTTCTCTGCTTCGCTAAAGCATTTGTTTGCAATTATACCTCAACAGAGGTGGCTTCTAGGATAAATATGACTAAGGGATGAAGCCATTAAGAAGCCCTTTGAGTGGTCCAGCCTTAACAATATCCTGATTACAGAGGATTACTGGCAAATGGGAGAAAACTTGTCAAGAGAGAAGGGAAGTCCCACATGCATCATCCAATTCAATCATAAAGAAAGTGGGGTCATCCATTATCTCCACAAGTCCATAGTTAATCCTATGGAGTGGGTTATGCTGGCTTTTAGGCAGTTTCATGATCCCTGCCACACACAAGGTGATAGTTAAGTTATACAATTGTTGGGGAATCTATCCCATTTTTTACCAGTTGTTTAAATATTTAAGTTATGTGCACAATGGGTTCTATTATTATCCCTTCAGAATTTTAGACAAGATCCTCTAAACGAGGTATTGTGCAACTTCTCTGAAGTTTACCTCAAGTTGTCTAGCTTAGGCAAACAAACATTTAAATACAATCAAATTTAGAATTTAACACCCATAAAGGTGTGATATTAAAACATAATTTTTCTCTCTAAAAATACTCTCATTTCCAGAGATAGCGAAATCAGGACTAATTCATTTGAAAAACAAGTTTTAACAAACTTGGCCTAATTATTTACATTAGCTCAGCAAGAACAGTGTGTGAACATATAGATCTTTTAGAATCTGCTTTGCTGGAACTTTTAATAAGGAATTTCTAGGTTGAACTTTTAGTAGCCTTTGCGGGCCAGAAGCCAAGCCACATACTTGCCATCAGACATGCCTGCAATACCTGTCAGATTTGCGTGAATTCCTCTTCCTGTGGTTCCTGCACTTACCAGGGAGTGACATTCTTTACTCATCTGGTGAGGCTGCTGGGAACACTGTAAGCACGGTATCAGGCCAACAGTTCCAAAGGGCTTTACAGCTCCAGGTTTTATAAAGTCAACCTTAGTTCCTTTAAGCTGTCTGGTCATATCTGAGTCTATGCATGTCTTTCTCAAATATGACATTCCAGTCAAAGCCTTGGTAAAATAACCAGAGTTTTCCTTGGTTATTTTCCTTGGTTATTTCCTTGGTTATTTTACCAAGGAAAACTTGATAAAATAACCAGAGTTTTAGCAAAGCATAGAATAGCCCTCCTTGTAAAAAGAGCCTCAAAGCTCACTTTGGGACATTCCCTGACTGTAATGACTTCGCATCAGGTCTAGATTTGTCTTAGAAACCAAACCAACCATGGTGTCCTGTTGCAAGGAGAACAGATTCTTATTGAACTTATGCAAATGACTTATTGCCATAGAAGAAAGAATACCTCTGAGACCTTTTGAGCTTCAGAGGGTTCAGATAGAGAGAAAAGTTGAATGCTTTGATTTGTTTGCAAATAAATATTTTTGCATTTCCGTAAGTCACAGACATCTTAAGAAAAAAGTATCCCCAGTCTGGAAAAGCAAACATTAGAGAAACAGCATTGTCTAAAACAAGAGACATAACACTATAATCTTTTAGTTCATTTAGTCCCATGTTACTAATTCTGGTTTAGTTTGAATGCAGCTTTAGTTAGTTCTGGAAATTCTTATCCATTTTAGTTTAATATATTGAATACCTGTATTTGTCCTAAAAGTCCTTTATATGAATCTCCTTGAAGATAAAACATGTTTTACTTAGATCGAATCAAGACTTAGTTTGAGATTTAAATCTTGGGGAAGTTTGTTAAAACCTTTTAAAGCACCTGCTTAGATAGGATTAGTGATGTTAAAGATCTGATAAAACAAAACACAGAAACTGGTTTTTCTGGGCAGGCAAAGGGAAAGCCATTTACATTATCTTAACAGCATATCAATTAATCTAATTTTGTCCTTTTGAACAGAGAGAATTTCAGTCTTACACCAATGTACCATTAAAACCCATTCATTTCAATCTTTGTCCGTCCTGACCATCCTAAATTCCATTCCAAAGATTTCCCTTCATAAACCTTCTACAACTTTCCTTTGCATTTAGGTTTTGTCCCAAGTAATTTCCTTCCAAACAACCATCTCCTTTAGGACAAAATTACCTTCTTTTGCCTTCAACAAAATGTACTCCCATTCCTTAAATCTTTCTTACATATCTTCTACTTTCCTACATACAGAGTTGCTTTCTTTATTTCCATCAGTCTTACAGTTAGCAGAATTTTGTACTCTTAGAAACACCTTTAGTTATTAACAATTATCAGCTATTAACCAATTGTGAATGGTTATAATAAAATTCTTTAAATGGCAAATTATGAATCGGTTAAGCACAAAACATGCTTACCAACAGATCTAAATACTCTTATTTTCTTTGCTGTAAGAAGTCAAAAGCACAAATCTACATCCAGTACTCAATGATTTAGCACTTTATCCTATTTGGAAAAAGGCCTAGATGTCCAAAAAATTTAATTTTATTTGTTATCCAAGCAAAACTGTAAACTTTCAGGTTACCAAAGACTTTGAAAGCTATCTCAGCAATTACCCATTAAAATTTTTGACAGACAATTAACCATTAGTTTAGTCGTCTCTTTGCTAACAAATTTTAATAAATAACACGAGCTTATTTGACCTTCAGTAAATTTTGATTGAAGTTTCACATTTATCGCTAATAGCTTAAAAAACATGTCTATCTTAATGAAACCAACAAACTTAACTTAGTTCAAATACTGATTTATGTTCCACCTGGGCCCACCCCACTTTGCATGTTTACCTGAGACACGGGTGGGAAGATCCAGAGTGGGGGATATTAGGTCCAGGGGGCGCTCTTCTTGCTCCTTGTCAGTAAAGAGGGCAGGAGCCTTGGTGCATGGTCTAGAGGCCAGTCATGTAGGCTGCACGCACGTTGGTGCAGAAATAGAAGGGGGGGAGACAGAAGAACAAAGTGCTGCCAGAAGGCAGAGAAAGGATCCCCGGTATTAGAGCTCATCAATTCCAGCAGAGGAGCAGACGCCATGCTTTCCCGCCAGCAAGGGGGAAGGAGTTAGGCAGTCTATGTCCGGCCAGAAAAAGCAGGGAACTTTCCTGAAACAAAGCAGTTTCATCAGCTGCTTGGGAATATTCCTTAAAGTCTCTGTCTCAAGTTAGACCAACCCCAGTTGGCTCCAGTTATAGCCATTAACACGGGAAATGAGTGAGGGAGAAGCCCTACATCTATTAGGAGGAACATAGAGAGAGAAAGTCAGAGTCCTCTTTACTAGGGATGGCCCAGCAACCTGGGTTTACTAGAAGGCTTATTCTGCAAAAGGCCCTTAGATCGGGGTCCTGGTGTAGAGCAATGAAGGTATAGCTTTAAGGAGTTAGTAGAAGACACTGACAAGAAACAGTAAAGACTGAAACCCATCATGGTCTATGCAACATTCCAACACATGTGGTCCTTATAGCCAACTTCCCTAGGAAAAGGTCCACGGTTGCATTTTAATTCAATCGGGTACTGGTTTCGGCTGGCTCCCAGTGGAGGTCTCGTGGCCAGAAGTGGCTAGACCAGGGATGTGGAGGGGATCACATTAGATCAATCAAGAGGAAACCTCACATGGGAGTCTTAAGATTGGCAGCCATCCTAGTGACTTAGGTGGCCATCCCGTGCCCAGAGACAACTTTATATAAGAATAGGAACAGAGAGAGGGCATCAAGTTTCTGGGTTTTATTACCATTCTCGGCCCCCTAAAGACACTCACCAGTGGGGATTTCCTCAGTCCCCAAGAGACGAGTGACACAACAAGCAGCAAAAAGACAAGACAAAGACAACCAATGACAATTAACAAGAACACACTCACACAGACAAATGATCCATTGTGGCCGCGAAGACAGAACTGAAAGGAAGTTAAGGGAGAATCTGACTGCAATGGCAGCTGGCTCTCCTCACAGATGAGGACCTCGTCCTCCAGGCAGGGGCAAGGGATTTCTCTTCCAAAAATCCCCATAAACTTAACAAAAAGCACAATAGACGAAATTCCCATACATTTAACAAACAGCACATCTGACAACAAAAACAAGATGCCTGGCTGCCTTGGGGGACCATGAACCCCCTGGTGACTGCTTAGGGGGACTCCAACCCCCTGAAACGTGGGGACCTCAAATCCCCTGGTGACCGCTTATGGGGACTCTAATTCCCTGAAATGGCAGGGGACTCGAACCCACAGGTTACCGCTTAGGGGGACTCTAACATCCTGAAACAGCGGGGGACTCGAACCCGCTGCGGGGACAAGGGACATCTCCCAAGACCCCTGGTCGATGGCCCGCCATGCGTCCAGTTGAGCCAATGTCGACCCAGATACAAGTTGGAATTCCTACGGGTAAAAATGCAGATTGCAGCTCCCAAAGTATGCACGCAAATAGATAAAAAGGAGTGCACTCACCAGCCAGTCAAGACTCTCTGGGTTGGGCTCCTGGAAGTCTTCCAGATCTCAGTGGGACCTCCAAATGTTGTACCCGAGTTTTCGCATCTAAGAGACACCAAGCAGCCAACACTGATGCAATCACATGAGGGTTTATTTAACAAGCTTAAGCTTGGGCCCAAGTATAACCAGCACAGTGGAGTAGGGACTTGGACCCCAAATTAGATTACAGTCAGAGTAGGGGTGGACTCAGCAGTGGGTGAGGACAAAGGGGATTAGGAATGGTGTAAGTCTCCAAGTATTTTTGGAAGCAAGGTCTTCAGGGCATTGAGGACCTTGGGAGAAAGGTTATTTATTACCAGTAGTAAAAATCTTCTCGTGAGATCCCTTAGATGTATATCAGAGGGCCATATGCTTGGGAATGATTCTTGACACTCTCTTGGAGGTTGAGAGATAAAGTTTCCTAAAGGAATTGTTGAAGTAGACTTACAGGATCCTGGTTGGACCTGTCGGGGTAGGGGGTCAGTCAGGCTAGGATTGTTCTTAGCAAAACCTCAAGGTGAGGGCAGTTGAGTCCCCAGGGGAGAGCCACTCTGTCTGTTTCAAGGGCTGGTCAGTAGGTGAGGAATTTTAATGATTTTCTTCTGCCTCTGTTTCCCACATCAATCCCCTTCCAATCTTTTCTCTTTAACTGGTTGTTTTCTATTTGTCTGGCCTGTGCATGGTTCTGGCATCAGATACAGATCTGGGTGAAGATTTTGTGCAGTGTTACAACAATCTCACTCGGGCTCTTTCTTTTCTTTCTGTGATGTTCACCTTCCTTTACATCCATTTTGGATGTTTTGACGTCTATGCTTGAACCCTTTCTGAGGTTTAACTGCCCCTTGTGGTATCATCTGTAGAACACTTGTGGATTCAGAGCCTTAAAAAGTAGAATAAATTCAGCTCTGGATATCTCCTTCTTCCCAATGTCGACTTTTTCCCCCAGAATCTGCCCTTTTCCCCCTCCCCATCCACTCTACAGAGCTTTCACTACTTTATTTTTGTATTTTGTGTAGAGGTCATAGCTATGATCTCTGGGAAGATGGGTCTGTCAGGATCTTGCCTATTCATTCTTAAAGCAGAAATCAGGACAACCGTTTTGAGCCAATGGTTCTGGGGACAAGACTTTGAAATAATTCACTTCAACCATCCTCAATGACACTCCTGGGAAGCAATCCTACATTTTCAGCCCTCTTAGAGAAAGTAGGATATAGGACTGGAAGGATCACTGAGAAGGGGTAAGTAGAATCTATTCATGGTCATAAGGCTTTTAAAAAGGTAAGAAGAGAGGAAGAATGTCGGGAGCCAGTACAGGAGGCCTACTCTAAGAGCTGTAAGGGACTGAATATGATTGGCTGTTCATTTAGGTCCACTCTCGCGGGAGGTGCATGAGCACTGCATTTTGATTGGTTAACACTGCCTGTATAAAAACGCATGCGCGGAGGGTAAAGGGGGAGAAGAAGAAAAAAGCGATTAAAGAAGAAGGTTCGCCGCTAGGTGAGTCTCCCAGTCCTTCTTGCGGGCTGAGAGCGACAGAAGAAACTTTTGGCTGAATGAGTGATTTGACATAACAAAACTATATCACCTCATCAAAGAATTTCAAAGTCACACCCTATTGTTTTGTCTTATAAAACCTACCACTTATAAATCATGGTCCTGGTCATATGGCACAGCTGAGTATGTTTATAGTTTCCTCATTGATATATGAAGAAGTTTGTGACCAGATATCACATACTATTTTGGGGGATTTTTTTTTTTTTTTTCAGATGGGAGGGTGTTTGATTTTAAGATTCACTTGTATAAAACAGATACTGAATTTAGGCTCACAAGCTTGCTTCTAGTAGCAAAGGAGACTGTTGGGGTGCCTGGGTGGCTCAGTGGGTTAAAGCCTCTGCCTTCACCTCAGGTCATGATCTCAAGGTGTTGGGATTGAGCCCTGCATTGGGCTTTTTGGTCAGCAGGGAGACGGCTTCCTCCTCTCTCTCTGCCTGCCTCTCTGCCTACTTGTGATCACAGTCTGTCAAATAAATAAAATCTTAAAAAAAAAAAAAAGAGGAAGAAGAAGAAGAACACTGTTTTCTCCTGCAGGAAGCTTGTCCATGGTTTACAAGACTCATTCATAGGGTTCACACTACCTCCACATGGCCATGTCTTGCCTTACTTTCTGCTCCTTTGAGGCTAATGTTAGCTGTCTTCTGGCTTCTAGCCCCTTCTCTCTTCAGTTCAATGCTTCCCTAAAAGATCAGGAGTATCAGGATGAAATACAGTCAGTGTGTAGTGTATCACTGCATAAAGGAATTAATCCACCATGACTTCCCTGTGTGAATAAACTGAGTCAGTGACATGGCATAAAAACACTACTGAAAACATGCTTATGAAGTCATGCATTCCAAGGGTATTCACCCGAGAGGAGTGAGACACGGGGTCATGAAAAGCACCACTCAGGGATGTTTATAGAACACAGTGGTTTCCAAACAAACTAGTTAAGAATTGGTTTGTTTGAAGGGCCATCTGTACCCCAATGGCCATGGTCGCCAAACTCTGGAAAGAACCAAGATGCCCTTCAATGGACGAATGGATAAGGAAGATGTGGTCCATATACACTATGGAGTATGATGCCTCCATCAGAAAGGATGAATACCCAACTTTTGTAGCAACATGGACGGGACTGGAAGAGATTATGCTGAGTGAAATAAGTCAAGCAGAGAGAGTCAATTATCATATGGTTTCACTTACTTGTGGAGCATAACAAATAGCATGAAGGACATGGGGAGTTAGAGAGGAGAAGGGAGTTAGGGTAAATTGGAAGGGGAGGTGAACCATGAGAGACTAAGGACTCTGAAAAACAATCTGACGGGTTTGAAGTGGTGGGGTTGGGAGGTTGGGGTACCAGCTGGTGGGTATTAGAGAGGGCACGGATTGCAGGGAGCACTGAGTGTGGTGCAAAAATAATGAATACTGTTATGCTGAAAATAAGTAAAAAATAAATTAGAAAAAAAGAATTGGTTTGTTTGTCTTTTTATGGAACTGAGTTTTTTGCCATATCTTTATCAGATTTTTTTCTCCTTTCTCCTAAACTTCAGTTTTTGGGCTTTTCTATGAACATTGTATTCATAATAGCCATTAATTTCTTCCAGTCCATTGATAGAATAACTGGAGTTCTGTCTTTCATTGATAGAATAACAGATAAACAAATTGCATAGCATGGAGTATTATGCAACAGTGAACAAGAAGACACCACAGATGTACATGACACCCATGGAAGAACTTCAAAGCCACGATCCTGAAATTAAGAAATAAGGCACCAAAAAGAGTACATATGGTGTTATAGTACTATTCTATTTATATGAAATTCTTGAAAAAGACAATAGACTCAAGAGTAGGAGAAAGCAAATCCGTGGTTGCCCAGGGCTTGGGTTTGAGGGGGACAGAGATTTTCAGGTGGATACATTAGTATAACATTCATTTTTTTTTTCTTTGTCAAATGTCGTTGGTCTTGACACCTAACAGATACTATTTTGTTGTATGTAAATTATTAGTCGATAAAATGGACAATTTAAAAACTGTACCTTCTCACATATTTATGCATTGACCTATAAATTTTTCATTGCGGGCACACAGGCTGGGGGGACATTGCTTTTGTACACATTGCTATCTAAAAATAAAACTGATCTATCTGGAAAATACACTAATTCAGCTGAAATTCAGTTAGGTTTTGACACTCATACTTGACCATGTAACAAATACCTGAACGAGCTCCTTTTTAAGACACTAAGATGTATTGTTCTTTGTTTCCTTCAGATCTGTTTTTTGTCCTCATTTGAAACATAGAATTTTGTTCTGTTGAGAAATGCATTTCTTCTTGTAACTGCTATGGAGATTGCCTACGGAGGGAGAGAGGGAGACAGAGGGAGAGAGAGAGAAAGCAAAATGAGAATTTCAGAAGAAACAAAACTCAAAATCCTACAAATTCTAAAAGAAAAAGGGAAAAGCTAATATGAAATACTTGGTAAATGAGATGCTCTGGAGGCTGGTGACCCTTGGGTTCACTGGGTGGAAATGTCCCAAGCCACACACTTGCAATTGTACTTCTTCTGTGTATATTTTAGTGACAAAATTACATAAAAACAGCCTTTTGACGTGTTGTTCTTATATGCTCATACATGCATTTTTCCATTAAAAAAAAAAAAAATTGCAAAACATGTTAACATCAAGATAATTCTCAAGGACTCAAAAGAAGTTTAGGGCTGCAAAGGAGAGATGTGTGAGATTAGGCTGGTTTTCTGGTTGTTCGGTTTCTTGGGAACAAAACAGACAAAGGAGAAGGGGTGTTCCCCGAACGAGGAGGGAAGCCACCAGACCACAAGGGCTCAGCTCCTGCAGCTCAGATAAATGTGTTTTTTAAACACGCCATGCAACTCCTGTGAGGCAAGTATTATGACCTCCGTTTTCACAAGGGGAAAATGAATTTCAGAGGGTTTAAGTAATTACCCCAGCTGACACAGATGTGTTAAAGCACACTGCTACCTCTGGGGGGGGGGGTAAGGTGGCAAGGGGGTGGTTGTGTTTTCCAGACCTTTGCTTGGCTTTGTCCCTGTTCCTGTGGGAGTGTTGGTGGCCTTCCCAGAGCCTTGGAAATACCAGCGTTTAAAAATAGCACTGCAACCCTGTGTTGTAGTTACTTTCAAGTGCCACTGATCACTGGCCTTTGAAGATCTAATCCTGCAGGTGTTGAAAAAAAGAAAAAAAAAAGATACAAATGTGAAAATGGTTCTCTTTACCAGTCAGAAAGCTTAAATATCCCTCTCTGTGAAATTTTGTTCACTTTTCCCATTCTCATACTCCTCTGCTGTACAAAACAGTAACAAATGATTTCTACTTTTTAAGATTTCTTTTATTATTTTTTATTATGTTAGTCACCATACAGTACAGCATTCATTTTTGATGAAGAGTTCCATGATTCAACTCCCAGTGCTCCATGCAATCCGTGCCCCCCTTAATACCCACCGCCAGGCTCACCCAATCCCCCACTCCCCGCCCCTCCAAAACCCTCGTTTTGTTTCACAGAGTCCACAGTCTCTCATGGTTCATCTCCTCCTCCAATTTACCTCAACTCCCTTCTCCTCTCCATCTCCCCATGTCCTCCATGCTATTTGTTATGCTCCACAAATAAGGGAAACCATATGATAATTGACTCTCTCTACTTGACTTATTTCACTCAGTATAATCTCTTCCAGTCCCCGCCATATTGATACAAAAGTTGGGTATTCATCCTTTCTGATGGAGGCATCATACTCCATAGTGTATACAGACCACATCTTCCTTATCCATTCGTCCGTTGAAGGGCATCTTGGTTCTTTCCACAGTTTGGCGACTGTGACCATTGTTGCTGTGATCATTGGGGTACAGATGGCCCTTCTTTTCACTACATCTGTATCTTTGGGGTAAATACCCAGGTGTGCAATAGCAGGGTCATAGGGAAGCTCTATTTTTAATTTCTTGAGGAATCTCCACACTGTTTTCCACAGTGGCTGCACCAACTTGCATTCCTATCAACAGTGTAAGATGATTCCCCGTTCTCCACAACCTCTCCAACACACGTTGTTTACTGTCTCGTTGATTTTGGCCATTCTAACTGGTGTAAGGTGGTATCTCAATGTGGTTTTAATTTGAATCTCCCTGGTGGCTAGTGATGATGAACACTTTTTCATGTGTCTGATAGCCATTTGTATGTCTTCTTTGGAGAAGTGTCTGTTCATGTATTCTGCCCATTTTTTGATGTCTATGTCTGTCATAAAAGGAGTCTTGACCTTGCATATAAAGTTCCCCTGGGTAATCCAGGAAAATCTCATCTTAAGGTCCTTCATTTAACCACATATATAAAGACCATTTCTCCATATAAGGTAATTTTTTTTTTTTTAGCTTTTGGCATGTAGGGTGTGATATCTGTGGTGATTGTTATTCAGTCTACTTTAGCTAAATTTACAAAGGTCTGTGTCACAACAATAAGGAAGGCACAGAGGGCTCACATTGTTCTAGAAAACGATCTGCTGTTCTCAGTGTTGGTAAACAATTTCCTGACTTTGGAACTGTCCCTTTCCTTGTTAAACCACTGTAATGGTAGTCAGGGTCATGGTAGGTCAGAGGTGCTACAGAGCACAGCTTTCAAGTTCAATCAATCGCAGATGCAGATGCTTATCTTCTCCCATCACTATTAAAGCATTGATAGAAACCTTTGTGTCTTCCCGCCACCCCAAATGGCCGTCTCTCATCCAGAAAACCTCATGAGAGTTTCCAAGGAGTGTTCCATGAGAATAGACTTCTATCTCAAAAAAATTATAATAAGTCTATTGGATTGAATACTCAGTGTATCAGCTAGTCTTGCTGTTTATGATGAGTAAGTGGCACAGTTTAATAAAAATAACACTATAATATGATGGCAACAATGACAGCGTGGTCCCCTCTCAAGAAACTACTATGCTTCATTGTGTTTCAGTTTGTACATGACACGGTTTATTGACATCTAGAAAGATAAGCACGCTATTTATGGAAGCAGAGAAGTACTAAGCCCTACAGTCCCATTTCTGTGCAGAATATAAGGAATTTCTGGAAATTTAAGGAAAACATTATGGAAATTGTTAATAGCTCATTGATATTAGGAAAAAATGTCCCCCCCCACTTTGTTTTTTTTTGTTTTTGTTTTTGTTTTTTTTTTATCATGGTGCATCAGCAAATACTATGAAATGCCAGGTATCTCATTAAACTTATATATCTTCAGCATCTACTTCACACAATGCAGTCCGGGTACTCAGGTCATTCCTGCACTCGTGGAGCTTTCTGCCTGGTGGACAATCCCACTGCATCAAAACCATTTCATTCCCCAGGTTTTTGGTTGACTACAGTCTCCATATAAAGGAAATGTACTTAATGCTTTCAAAATATACATACCTATTAGCCCAGTGGCATATCTTCTGTCTTTTAATATTTTTGCAAAAGTTGTCTCATTGGCTGGGAGCCCTCCAGATACTCCGGTCCACTGAACAACACGATAACCATTGCTGGAAACCATACCTTTGGGGAACCATTTTCAAAGAAACGTTACCATCCGACAATAACACGTTAATAATAATGATACTGACAATAATAATGTTGATTTTTTTTTCATTTAAAATATGCTGTGAAACATTAATTGGAAACTTAGCAAGAAAAACTGTTGTCCTGTTATGTGAAGGTTATAAACACATAGAGAATTAAGTGAAAAAGGAAAGAGAATTTAAAAAGGTTTTATAATTGCACCAGACTCTTGATATAATCCAAAGATTTTCAAACTCGTCTGGACTTTGGAATCATTTGGGGAGCTTGAAAATATTCTGAAACCTGGTTGTCGATTCATAGCTTGTGATTTTATTTTAAGCTTTTAAGTAATCAATCAATTAATTAATTACTTTAGGGAGAGAGAGTGCAAGCTGGGAGAGAGGCAGAGGGTTGACGGAGAAAGAGAGACTGTCATGCAGACTCCAGACAGAAAGTGGGGCCCAAGGTGAGCTCAATCTTATGACCCTGAGATTGTGACCTGAGCTGAAACCAAGAGTCAGATGCTTAGCCAACTGAGCCAATCAGAGATTGTGCCTCCCCAGAGATTGTGATTCTAATTGGTTGGGGGTGGAATTTGGGATTTGGAATGGTTACAAGATGCCCCAGATGATCCATGTATGCTAACAAAGTAGGGAGGCATGGATATAATTCACACTGACCCTGATAACTTATTCAACTCAATTCACTCAATTATTCAAGTGTTTAAAAAACATAGGTTAAATATTTTTCTAAAGCTCTGCAGTATACAGTCAAGAACCACTAACTTGAAAGATGTTCTGTACCTCCTAGACTGATTTTATGAATGCAGCTCAGTCTTCACTAGGAAGATCTGAGAAGATCTACTTGGCTCCAAGACTGATCATATCTCAACCACCATCGTTTGGGAACTTGGAGAATTCATTCTGAGATTTTCCAAGGCTTTGAGCATACATCTGGTTGAGCGGAAGAGTAGTGGAACATAAATTTACATTAGCCAGAATTCTGTCTTCCCTGGAGGCGTGAGAAGAAACCAGGGACCCATATATGGGAGAGTCTGTGAGAGTCGCATGGCCAGGCCAGTCCTCAGTTATTCAAACACTAGTCCCCGGTTATTCAGACGCTAGTCCACTAGTTTAGGTGTTTCTGTGCAGGTTTTTAAAGAAATGGTTAACATCTACAATCAGTTGGCTTTAACTAAAGGAGATAACCCTTGATATGCAGGTTCCTTACCTTTGAACCAAACCGCAGAAGGATGCAAAGACATCACACAGACTTCAAACTTTTGGTCCACTCCCTACTCAATCGTTC